>NC_056725.1:1365185965-1365445965 GCF_019279795.1 Protopterus annectens
GTGGGGGGCTTCACTCCCCCCACACCCCCCTAACTAATTATACCAACTCTGAAATCGCACTACTGCGAGGGTAAGGAGCAAAGTTCAACAGGATGGCCAAGCGGTTACTTACCTTGGGTTGGAATGCTGTGTTCCGGATGTCTGTCTTTTGGTTTGTCTGTGTCATCATTTCAGTGAAGTGAATGCCGGTGATGTGGTTTTTCGGGTAAGTGAAGTAGACCCATATATCGCTGTAAACAGAGAAAATGTTGAAATTCGAACCCTTTATTGCGGGGCTGCACCCCCCCCCCCACTAATTATATATATCAACTCTGAGATCGCACTACAGTGAGGAAAAGGCAAATTTCCCGATCTTCACTGTACCGCCATCTCACAGAAAACAGCTTGATGAAATGCATTTTTGCTTATACAGCCATTCGCTATTTTGGACTTTCGTTCCTCTAATAGGAATCCTATATATATATATATATATATATATATATATATATATATATATATATATATATATATAAGTGTATGTGTGTGAAGTTAGCTGTCAGTGTGCATGTGTAGCTCTCTATCAATGTATCTGTTTCTAAGCTGTCTGTTTGACTGTCTTTCTGTCTATCAGTCTACTCTATCTCTTTAGCTGCTTATCCATTTCTCGTTTTCTGTCTTTGTATTTATCTCTATAACTATCTGTCTGCCTAGCTCTGTCATTCTATCTATCCATCCATCCATCTGTATATGTACCTTTATATCTAGCTGAGTATCTATACTTGCATAGACAATATGTACCTGTTCCAGCAGCCATGCGGTGTCTTGCTGGCACTAACCTCAGCCCCCATGGCAGCAGACCCAGAGACTCCCCAGACTCTGGAATAGACTGCCCATACATGTCAAGCAGAGCGCCTCTTTGGCCCTCTTCAAAAGGAACCTTGATGATTGGATGGGAGAAAGGAAATTTACCTTGGGGATCATATCAGTCACCCTGCTAGACAGGGGTCCAGGAAAGTAAATAGTGTGGGAAGAAATAGCCAGGGAATTGTTATGGCTAGGCTTGTATAGGCCCTAGGGCCGATAGCCTGGTACCAACCTATGAACCTGTGAACCTGATGGCTATGACTCCCAGTACTGATCCCTGTACATGCACATCACTGTTCATGCCGTTACATCTACATCATCCTTTGCATGGCAGCTATGCCTTCTGTTATGTGCCAAATACTGCTGGTATTGTGTCTTTGTGCTGGCTTACAGACAACCTCTTAGGTGACATTACAGCAACTGGCCTCGCTTTCTTATGCTACCTAAAATTGGCAAGTCAGTATTTGCTGCTCATTCTCATCTTCCCCAGTCGGGCTTCTCCCACATGCGAGCCACTTGTCAGACTTTGGCCAGCCAGTTCATGGTCAGGTCTTTATCCCTGTGTGTACCATGGAGCAAGGTTAACTGCATTTGTTCTTGTAAAACTCATGGGTGCCATTAGTCATAAGATGCAAAACAAAGAGATACAATGCGTACATATCCTGGCTGTAATAACAGTCTGCTTTGCTGCATGCAGTGGATATGGTAAGATATTAGGTCTTCTCGTTTTACTTGATGACTAATGTCCATACATTTCATGGCTCATCTGCTTACAGGACTCACAAGTGACAGAAAGGCCATAGTTTTCTTTTCTTTTGGTTAGGCTTAGTTCCCCAGTGGGGGGAAAAAGCATGAAACCAAATGTCTAGTACAGATTTCATTCTCATTCTTATCTCCTACAGATTGTCGGATAGTATCCTAGATGTCAGCTCCCTAGACAAGTGTTTGCTAATAATTGTCTTGAGTCATACTTCTATGTCAAGCTATCAGCTACAGGAATGGACCCATGCTGTCTCAGTATGGACAAGAAGTAGGTAAATACTAATAGAGTAACAATAAGGGTGTTTTGTGCAAGAGAAAGAGGCAGTAAATGGTGATGGCTGAGCTTTTGTCCTAATTTCACAGCTGCTTGCCTTTTATAATACTGACGAGATAGTGCAGACGGTCAGATCAGTCTTTTTTTTCTAAGAAAGAACCAAAATGTGGCAAGGATAACTGAATGACTGAAGGTATCCCTTCTCCAGTTGAAACTGGGCAGGATCCACAGATGAGCAATTTAATTGTATGAGTCTCTGAACATAACGAAATGTGGGGCTCTGCTTTTAAGGCTAAAGATCCTATGTTGTGTTAGGACATAACTGGGGAAGATGCATGGCTGTCCTTAGGGAATGAGAGCCCAGACTAGTGGTGAGTAGTAGATTTGATAGTTCTAGGCAATGTACAGTGACTGCCACCAATGTCACCAGGACCTTAGAGTGCATTACATAACGCATCACATCCAGAGGAAGTGAAATCTTTTTGGCCCTATACATGAATTTACAAAGGATGCATCTACAGTGCTGTATTGGGTTCTGGTTGCACCCATTCAAAAAAGGACTTCCAGGTTTAGTAATGATGTCAAATTAGTGTAAGCAAAATGCTTCATGGCAAGCAGGGCAAGCTCTTTAACCAGAAACTTTATAGAATTTTGCATGCATCAAGGATGTGGTTGACAGGCCCAATTTTGCAGTGTTCATCAGAAGAGAGTAAATAATTTTTGCTTGGGGCAATTACTAAGATTGGCACATGGCAGCTATAAAATGGAACTCAGAATGTACTTTTTCACAATATGGGTGGTAGATTCCTGATGCATGCTTCCTAATAAACTGACATGGTTAAAAATAAGGATTTTAAGGACAGAGGAAGATAGGTTCTACAGAAATTACAACAGGATGATTGAAAATATTTCCATTGCTGAGTATGCAAAACATTAATAATGTTCACTTGTCTGGCAAACAGGAAGACCAATTAAGCAAATAGTTCTACTGTGCTAGGTCTCATTTATGTAAATATATGTATAAATCAATTAACTCTAATTTAAACAGTACATGGAAGCAGGTTCAATTAGAAAGGTATGTGTCTAACAACTAACTGCTCATGGTGATTGATTGTATTGAAACACTAGCTGCAGCACTGCAAAGACTTTCATATCTTAATTAGAAAAAGTGACATCATCCCCCATTACTGATTAACAACACAGTGAAGGGGAAGGGGGCATGCTTACTGTTCCACGTTTTGCCCATCATAATCCAAAAGGGCCATCTTTTCAAAGTGTGCAGTCCAGTTTCACATTTCCTTGGTATTTGTGTTACAATGATACACCTCAGCTCTCAAAATGCAGAGGATCTCACATTCTCTGCTTGTCGATTATGTAAACAACATTAAACACACTGGGAGCAATACTTAGATGTATGTAAACTTTGTCAATAATCATGTAAACGGTACTGTAATTAACTGTCAAGTTGTAAACAACATTAAACATACTGGGACCAATACTTAGATGTATGTAAACTTTGTCAATAATCATGTAAACGGTATTGTAATTAACTGTCAAGTTGTAAACAACATTAAACACACTGGGAGCAATACTTAGATGTATGTAAACTTTGTCAATAATCATGTAAACGGTACTGTAATTAACTGTCAAGTGCTGCATGTTTGATAATCTTTTCCTGTCATTTTATAGTGTAAGTTCTTAATGTCTGTTTTTTAGTACTTGTAGTGTGCATTTGTTTTGTAATAGTCTTTTTGCACCCCTGGGCTGTGTCTGAAATGGCCCCCTTGGGATCAGCCCACTGCCATAGTCAACATACAACAATGAACAAAATAACTTCACTGAAATAAGCTCTGCAGAGGCACCAATGGTAAAGGTATATAGTAAAATTTGTCATTGTAATTGATGTTTCTCTACAAATATTTTACTTTTTGACCCAGCTGTGGACCTTTCTTCTATTTTTTCATATTCTTTTACATGTTTTTTGGAATCCACAATGGCTAAGTGAATGGATGTGAAGACACTGGTATGTTCATTGAAGACTCATATATTCCAGGGGTATTTTAGTATGTTTATTTAAGCACATAACTTATATTAAAAGTCAAAATGACAGGTTAAGGGTACAGCTTAAGTTGTACTTTGCCATGAATATGTAAGGGCTGTTTAATCAGGTGTTTCTTCAGAGCTGAAAGGAATTTTATTATTTTTTTTTTTTGCATCGATCTGGTAAGGGAAACGACAGAGGTCCACATCTCTGGGGTAAGGATCAAAAAGCCCTTCCAGCAGGATTGTAGGGTGTACTAAGGGATAAATAGTATGGCTAGAACTTTAGATCCTCAAACATTCCTGGTCCAAAGACTCGCTTTTGCAGACAAATCCAGTGACCGAGCTTTTCCTATTTGCCCACATATATAATGGCATTTTCCTTACTTCTCCACCTGAGGCAGTGATTACCCACTAAGATTCGGAAGGGAGTTCAAACAATTTTGAGTTATTCTAAACCTCTCTGAGTGCTGTGATTCTCTTAACCTAAACTCATACTTAGCCTATTCTGTATCAATTGTCTCATCCTCCAAATGTCTGTGACTTACAGGTAACACGTTCACTAACTTATTGTAATCCATATGCAAACTATGGATGAGACCACAGATCGTACCAGTCTGCTCTGACTGACTGCCACTGTTTGCTGTGTGACTTCCCTGACCTAAACTAGATGTAACTAGCCTCTTCTGTAGCTCTTGTCTCATGCCCCAAACGCCTGTGACTTACTTGTAACTTAATAATAAAAGGGCATACTTTGGATGAGGCCATGGATGGTTCCACTCCTCTGCTGTGATTTACACTTGTAATTTGTGTACTTAACATAATTTAACTTGTGGATGTGATTAATCTGATTGTTGCTATTTCTAATAGAACTAAGAAATGGGCATTTTCTTTTTCTTGCAGCTTGATTGTATTTATTATATACCTTTATATTATCTTGTTGGAGTCTGGTTCACAAAGTCTCCCATGAAAAAGGATTCTTTTGGATTCTACCTAGTTAACAAGTGTTGAACAAATAAACAGAGAAACAAACCAATAAACAAGCAAACAAAATCAAATAAAAAGTATACTGATAAACTTTGCACTTGCCAGTTCTTGTGTAATATCATAAAAAACAGGTAAATGATACTTGGCCTTTTGATACCTTGCTTATGTCTCTAATAAGTAAACATATATTGAGCTTGTGTGTTCTGGATTTTTCACAGCTGCTAAAGCATTTATTCTCCATATCTGCTGGTTTACAGACCACTTAGATTACACCTGGATACAAAGGAGTATACAAAGCTAATTTGTCTGCATGCACAGAAAATGGATACTGCATTGGAATCAATATGCATAGTGCAGTTCTCAGTAGACTGATCAGTAACTTGAAAATATCACCATTGTTTCCAAACATTTCTATTTGTTTCTCTTTCAGTCTTAACTGAGAAAATGAACAGGTCTGTGTCTAGATGTGCCTAAGACCCAGGACTGGGTGATAAATTTGTATTCATGATAAGAAACTCAGTGTTGCATCTGATGTGTTAAAATAGTTCTTTATGTGAAGCATTTCACTTCTATAAACTTACAAATGTGTTGCACTTTTCCCAAATGGCTTATTTGGAATCTTGAGTATGAAAATGGGTACCTAGACTTATATTAACTTGTTCTCTGGTATCCAGATTAAAGTAGATGTGACATTGCTGAGAAACACTGCAGTACTGCACATATTTGGTCTAGTACCTTGCCTTGGTGCTATTTTGGTACTGACTCAGCAGGCAGCTGGCAGCTACATTTCTTGCATTGTATCATATTCTGTAGAGCATAACTCAGCTTTTTTTTCCCTACACATTTGTTCTGCATTCATTTGCAGGCTGATTATATTTGTGACTTGTTGCATTTTTACTCTTTTATTCATTTATTTTATCATATTTAAATGTGTTTATAGGTCTAGAATACTAATCAAACAATGACCAGTTACAGGATCAGCCTTCTTATAGGACACTAATTGGATATTTTGGACTGTGTTGAGCCCACCTACCACACAGTTTCATTTGTATAACATGACATTCAACCTCACTGCCTTTGCAAGACTTTGCCTTGGTTACTGTGTGATTTACAGAATGAAATAAGCTGAATGAATGTGTGAGGACTCGGGAATGAATACTGATTTTATGCATTTCTTTACTACTTTATAACAAGGTGTAGTGCTCTTGCTACCTGGTAACAAAAAAGAGGGCATGACGAACATGGGATTCATGCAACACTCACAACAAATACAAGCACAAAAGAAGAAAACCAAAAGCCCTGGTCTGAATTTTCAACTTACCACTTAGCATGCAGGTTTTCAGCAGTAGCATATATAGCTGTTGTACACTTTTTCTTGCTTAATTTCTTGAACCATGTTCGAATGACAAAATATTCAGGTAGGAAGACAGCTCTTTATGAGCCCCTCCATTACCACTGATTGCCTTATGGGTAGCTTTTCACTTTAACATCACAAATAAGGCTGTAGCAGATGGAGTAGGATCCTGTATGCTACAGCAATTAGTTCTGTTCACAATAATATTCTAGTATAGTCAGCAGTGGGCCATAGTCTAGCATCAGCAGTTAGAAGACCCTTGGCCATTCATTTCAGTTATTCTGATGTTGCTCCATCAAAACTGCCAAATGTGAGGACTCATCCCAGTCCATTTTTGTAACATATTTCCTTTGCCAAAGGTAAGCAGGTTCCAGAGACAGGGACTTGAGAAAGGGGAATCTCCTCAGGAACTGGGACTCCCAGCAACCTAGTCACTATATGTGTGTTTATTCTTCCCACTATTTATCCTTCAAGGTCATCTGACTTCTCCCATACCAATAATATTTTATGTTAGTCCCTAACTATATTCTGCCAGGACCCTAAACTGGCATCTGTGCCCCTTCAGCAGTCATCTAGTGTTTTCAGATAACACTGTAGAGGCCTTTCTTAGATTAGGAAAGAAATAAAGAAGTATCACCATACAAGAATCTTTATATAATATGATAGCATAGACTTTGTATGTGATACTAGGAGTATAGCCTGATCTGCAGACAATGGAACAAATGGCACCTGTAGCGTTGATTACAGAACAATGGGGGGTACTCTCCAATCAGTTAGTTTTCTGCAACCATGAAAGATATGTGTATGCTAGAGCTCCCATTTGCCATAACTCATAACTGATAAGAGAACAGGGTACATGTGCTAATTCTGGCATCTATTAACATGCTAGCATGTAGAGCAAGAAATGTGTTACCTTTTCCTATAGAATCCCTTCCTGTGGCAAAATTAAATAATGTCTTCTGATCTCCTGAAACCACTTCTGTCCCTTCAGCCAACCTCTTCATATCATAAGGGAGCCCACTTCTGCCACATCTCATCCATCTTTAGGGATGCAGATCTCCTGTACCTTCCCAGTAGGCTTTAACAGTATCTTCCAAGGAAGAAAAGTTGTGGTGTATAGTAGCTTTTTGACCACTGCAAAATATGTTGAATGACTTTGTCTCTAATAATGGGGCTAGAAGAGTCAAACCACACTTGATTCAGCAAGTTTATAATGGGAAAAGGTGTACTACCCCTGTTAACCTTCACTTCATGAGACTTTCAGTGTACTGCCCTAAAAGCAGGCTGTTTTCACCCAGCAAACTAAGAACCATTTAATAACAGCATAACAGTAAAAATGTTTATGTTTGTGGCCTACAAATCCAACTTTGGATGAGGAAGCTATAAGCCACTCTTAGAACTGTTCCTGACTACCTGGTTCAAAGGCATAAAGAGATAAAGCCATGGCTATGACAAAGATGACCAGAGTTCAAATAGCAGCGGAGAAATGAAGCAGCCAGTCAGAGGAAAAAAAAGACAGTGGCTGGAGCTGGTCACCCTTATGGTGGTGGGGTGCTGCTCTGACTTGCTGCACTGTAGAAATCTATTGAAAGTGAGGTCTTGCAGGCAGTAATGGTTAATATGGACACCTGGTTCCTACCATACCACTTATGTGGTAACTTTTATGTGACATACATGGGAATATGCATGCACTCAGGTGAGAGCTGCATACCCTCCTACCTGTGAGCATGCATATGCCTACCAAAGGGAGGGTTATAGCTACTGTGATACCCCAACATTGTCCCAGCAATCAAGGAGCCTTAATCTTCATCACTAGAACCAGTGGGGGATGTACATTGAGAGGATGACAAGTACACACACAGTATTTCCAAATATAGCTCTCTGCATCAAGTGCAACTTCCCTCAAGAGCACACAGACACCACAGTCAGTCTGGGGCTGGTTTTCCCCTCCTTCTCCAGATCCCCAGTAAGACTCCCCACTGGCGCAACCACAGAGTTGAGATCTTAGCTGAGTGGCCAAGCCAAGACCTCCAGCACTCTATCTGTCCAACCAATGCTTCGTGTCCCTGCCCAAGTAGCTGACACACACACACACACACACACACACACACACACACACACACACACACACACACACACACACACACACACTTTGAGGTTTGATTTATACACACACACAAACACACCTGGGAAAGGCTGGCATAGGTTCACTAGCTATGCCCCCCTTTGCCCGGATTATAAGGTAGTTATCATTGCCACTGGGTGTCCAGTCTTACTGTGTAATGTTACTATCAATACAAATGGTAGTTTGACCAAGAGCAAGGCTATTAAGAGTTGCCCACAGTGTCACCAAATAAATATGCAAGTACTCTGAGAACTTAAATATGTCTCACAAATATCAGTCACAATGAAAGGTTTAAATATATTTAATAATAAATAATAAAAGAACAAGAAAATACTCAGTATATAGTCACAGTAACATCAGAGTTCAAAATCACAGGAAATATTTAAAGCAACATTGCAGGACAGTCTCAAATAAACAAAGAAAAACATCCAAATTAAGCTTTGCTATATTCCTGAGTATATCTAGAGAATAATTACATCCTAGTTAACTTACAGAGCAATCAAGGCAGATGTGGTGAGTGGGTCTTCCAGCTGATGTTGTCAGGTCAAAGAAAAATACAGAATACTCAGTCTCTCAGAGAGTTCTTAAATTAATATCTCAAATATCACTGTTGGGATAGCTTGCAGAATGACATCATTTCTTGTTATCTGACTCTAGCCTGGGTAAAACCCCCACTGATGCAGCTGGTAGTATTTCACATCTACCTGTAAAAATACATAAACAAGGACTTTTCTTAGCTCTAAGGCAGATCCTGGAAGTCATAAAACAAACATTTCCAAGGCAATACAAAAAAGTTCTAGTACTAGACATTGTGTCTGTTACTGCACTGAAACTGAAAGATAACATCCTTTTGTTATGTGGCTATAACGTAATTTAATTTCAGCTATTTTTCTGAAGTTAACCTCTGGTGTTCCAGTTTCCATTGTTAAAATATATACAATTAAACAGTTACATTAGTGAAGGTACATTTCTGTTCTAATCCAGTAGGGTACACTGTGGTTACATCTTTAAGCTCAGTACTTTGTAAAATACCTTTTCATCACTTACTTCTGTACCAGCAGGTTTGATATACACATAACATACAGTCCTAATATAGTTATAACACAAGCACCTTACATGAAGCATGTTGACATTCACAAATGACACATAACTGTTTACAAAATTCCAGACAGCTTTGCTGGCAGTATCTCTCTTTGTCACACTTCTATATAAATCATGTTGATATTCACAAATGACATAATTATTTACAAATTTTAGATAGCTGGGCTGGCAGTATCACCTTTTCTGACATTTTTAGTAAACAAAACCCGATGGATGTCTAGATAATGCTGTAGTCTGATCATTGATCACCTAGCCAGGGAAAAATGGTTCTGGCTGATTGTCATAGAGCTGTTGGCAGACAAGTGCAGGGGGAAAATTAAGAAAAGATATTCCTGGCTGTCTAATAGGAGCCAACAAATTTTTTAAGAGTCTGGCAGACAACATGCTTACATGCCCACCCACAATAATCTAAGCCATTACCTACAAATGCTCATCAGCAGCTCTGCTTAAATACCGTAGCCTAATCTCCTCTACTAAATATAACTTCCTTAAAGACTTCTTCCTGCCTTAACTCCCTCATAACCAGTGCCTTTCACCCCATTATACTACACTCACCCCTGTTTCCCACTGCTCTTCTATAACTCACACAGGCAGTATGTTGACTTGACACTGCACAATTATCTTAACTCTCACTATTACAGCTCAGCTAACCTCCTACCATAATGATCTCAGTTCACAATCCCAAACTCCCCCATACCCCCGCCCTTCACAGTCAAAACTCTCTATGCTTATGATATCCCCAGCAATCTATAATTACTCACATACGGATCTTACCATATTTGTAGTGCTTCCTCAGCAGTCTTATACACATATATCCCTGAAATATGACAAAGTTAAACTAAATAGCTAAAAACAATCATTCACACAGCATCCCAGCATATTCTTATTGGAGACACACACCCAAATCCTGGCCCTATAAACAACTTTAACATTCCCACCACCCCACAACAGAATACACTAAACCTCCCCAGGAAAGGAACTGACTTGTTAATGCTAAATATAAATATAAGAAGCATACTCAACAAAATAAAAGAATTACATACTACACTTTCACTATACTGTCCAGACATGGTCCTAATCACTGAGACCTGGCTTAAACCAAAAATCAGTGGCAACGAAATAGTCCCCCCGGGTGCAACATATGTAGACAAAATAGAAAGTCTAAAAGAGGTGGATGCATTGCTTTCCTATTCAAAAATAGCCTCACACTTGAAATTATTGACCATAGCTCTCCAGTTTTCAAAAATGCAGAGATTCCTTTCACCAGACTAAAAATCAACTCAAAGAAAAATGTAAATGTAAACGGAGCCTATATTCCCCCTGGTAATAATATTAACACACTAGAATCCATCCTACACTGGACAGAAAAAACCCTCCTCCAGCAGACAATCATAATGGGAGACTTTAATATCAATTGGCCCTCCTGTAATTCACTACACCCCACTGACCATATCAACCTCCGTGGCTTCACTCAATTAATTCAAACTACAACTAGAATAGACAAAGCATCTAAAAAGGAGTCCATCCTTGATTGCATCCTTACTAACTGACCTGCACTATCACATCCCTCTGGCAGCCTCCCAGACACTCTTAGTGACCACCTCCCAACTCTTGTTCTCTGACACCAAGTAAATCCAAAATGCTACTTCTTTCCAACAAATTCGATATACAAAGAAAGTTCAAATCTCAAGATTTTGTATCCACACTCAAACTCTGCAATTGGAAACTGCTTACATTTCTCTCCCTAGACAGTGCAGTTGAATATTTCAACACTACCTTCCTCAACATCCTAAATAAATTTGCCCCCACTAGAACATTAAGAATAAAGTCCAACTGTGCCCATTGGTTTACCAAAGACACAACATCACTTCTAAAAGAAAGAGATAAAGCCTGAGGAATATGGCCCCACAACAAAACTGCAGCAGATCAACAGAAATACCTTGAACTAAGAAATAAATCTAAAAAGCAAATCAGACGACCAAAAAAAAAAAAAACACTATACTGATATGCAATCAAAGCACAAAAAGAACCCACAAAAGTCTTGGCCTGCTATTAATAAAATTATGCAATCAGGTCAAACTAGCACACCCCCCAGCCATCAGTAACTCTACAGACAATATTGCTGCTCAGTTTAACAAATATTTCACAGGATCCATACTAGCCATCACTAATAATAACTGCCCATCACCTCCTCCAAATCTCTCCTCCTCAGCTCAGAATAATAATTACTTCTCCCTACAGCCAGCTCTAACAAGTATTATATATAAATACCTTAATAAACTCAAACCCACAACCCTTGCAACAGATAAACTACCTGCTGAATACCTCAAAATTGCAGACAAAGCCATCTCATATCCAATCTCTTTACTGATCCAGCGCTCCATCTCTGAACAACATATCTCTGCTCTTTGGAAAATATCACACATAATACCATTATACAAAGGTGGAAACTCAACTGAATTATCAAATTACTGACCTATTGCTATTATATCACCTTTATCACAAAATCTTGAAAGATGCATACATTCAGAAATTCTAAACTATCTCTTAGCTAACAAGCTTCTAGTTAATACTCAGCATGGATTTTGTCCTAATCACAGCACTGCATCAGCCCTAATTAGCTTTACTAACACCGTCAATCAACACTGGAATGAAGGCAACCTTGTTTCTTCTATCTTTTTGGATCTCTCTAAGGGTTTTGATACTGTCTCACATAATAAACTTTTAACTGTACTTTCTGAACTTAATCTAAGCTACTCTAGTCTGCATGGTTCCATGACTATTTACCTGGTCGATGACAAGCTGTAAAATGGCAAAATAGACTATCTCCTCTTCTGCCTGTTACTTTAGGTGTTCCACAAGGCTCTATCATTGGTCCTCTTCTTTTGACCATATTTACAACCTTCATACTGCCACCCTACATGCCACCTTGGTACAATATGTGGATGATTCTACCTTAATCTGTTCTGCCTCCTCACTCCAACAACTACAAAAAATAACACAGGAATCCCCTACTGCAGTCAAATCTTGGCTATCCAATGCACAGCTCATACTCAACCCGAATAAAACTAAGCTGATACTATTTCATCCACAAAAGCCACATATCCCATACATACATTCAAAATAAGTTCAAGCAACAATACCCCCATTACACCAGTCCCCCATACCAGATTTCTAGGGGTTAGCATAGATCACAACATGAAGTTCGACGTACACATTGCTCAAACAATAAAAAAAGCTCACAAAAAACTTGGAGCCCTATACTGGTGCAAAAATACCTTTCCAATAATGCTAAGACCATCATTGCAAGAACCCACCTAGTCTTCACACTTGTCTATGCACCCCCCTTACTCATTAACCTTAACAAACGAGACTTAACCAAACTAAACCCGTTACAACAAAACAGCAACATTTGCAACTGATTCAGCTTACAGGTCTCATCACTGCCATGCCCTTAAACAACTATCTTGGTTAGAATTACCCAATCTGCTCACCTTTAACCAACTTAAAATGGTCCGTCAGATACTTTACCAACCTGAAGAAATCCCAGCGCTATAAAGCCTATTAAATCGATATTCAGGCAAACACTTACTATGATCCAGTAACAAATCACTAATTAATATAACCAGAAGTAAGAATAGTTAGGATGACTCCCTGTACTCCCAACTACATTGCAAAAACCTTTAATGCCATGCCTCTAAACATAAGATCCACAGGCAATAAAACCTTCTCAAATCCCATTCATATAGCTCATGGATATGCACCTGTTGTGACCCATGCTAAGCTACTACACAATTTATGGCTAGCATTTTAAAAAAAAATTCCTATACATAAAGACATACATAGGGTGATTTTTACTTTTTCTGTTGCCCACTGTTGCCCATGTGTAGTTTTCTTTATATGTACACGCACACACACACACACACACACACACACACACACATATATATATATATATATATATATATATATATATATATATATAGGGTCTATATTAGAACACTGAACGTTCAAAATTTCGAGTGTTCTAATATCGATCCATTTCCAGCGAATGCTGAAAATATCGAAGAAACAGAAAACCAAATTTTTTCCTAGGGAAAGAATTTGGTTGTCCATTTCTGTTGCTTCTGTAATTTCAGCGCTGTGGTGGAAAGTTACGGGTCGGGTTCAGGTAAGTGTGCGATTGTGTGGACGTGAGGGTTAGGGCGGGGAAGGTGAGTTAGGTTTAGGGCATGGGTGAGGTGACTGTGCGATAGTGACGGACCTTAGGGTTAGGGTTTGGGTTAAGGTAAGTGGATAGTTAGTGGTGTATGTATAGTTTAGTGTAGGGTTAGGTGTAAGAGTTTAGGTGTATGTGTGTGTGGATTGCTGTTTGTTTGGTGTGCTTGTGTTGTGTGTATGTGTTTTGGAACAGCACATTTTTTCCCTAGGAAAAAATTAATTGTTCTGAATGTTCAATGTTTTAAATTTTCGATTCATAGGGTTCGATATTAGAACACTCGAAATTTTGAATGTTTGGTGTTCTAATATCGACCCATATATATATATATATATATATATATATATATATATATATATATATATATATATATATATGTGTGTGTGTGTGTGTGTGTGTGTGTGTGTGTGTGTATGTGTGTGTGTGTATATATTATACTTCTTCTCAACCTTGGTACCTATACCGTTTCAGCAACCTTAAACGTAATCTCTGCCATTCAGGTTTAACATGTATAGGTCTTACTCAGTTTTTAGCACTCCAAAATGCAGTCACTGTCACTTGTATGTAATAATGTGCTTTTTCCTACTGCACTAAGTACACTGTTTTACTATGTTTTGATACCTGTAAATGTATCTCCTGTTATTTGTGTGCAACAATGATTTTATATTGTATTCAGCGGAGCTTTTCTCATGTATACTTATAATATATTCTTGCTATTTTTCCACATTTTAGTATTGATCATATTTGAGCTTTTCTTCCTGGGCCTGCACTGAAAATGTGCAGCTTGTCCAGTTGGACTTTCCTGGTAAACAAATGTAAACGAAAATAAAATAAAGATACCACGGGATAAATTACTGTGGTCTATAAAACATACATAAGCTGTGAAAGAAGTCAGCTTTTATAAAGGCAAGTTTCTGCTCTGATGGAAGCAGCCAGACATCCAGTGTGCCATATATTGATCTGTAATTCCACTGATTTCTGAAAACTGTTTCAAATTAATATGTTTATGATCTGATGAAAAGTTATAACCTAAGAGATTTCATGGCTCTGTCTACCAATTAAACTGAAGTTCCTATTTCATTTCATATGATAGTACAAAATGATTTGGGAAGTGCCATTGTTTTAATTCATTTGTAAGCCTGATACCTTGATGAGTGGAGGAATCAGTTATACAAGTCTAGGTAAGATATTAACAAAGTTTGGGGAGGTAGGCAAAATGTCATCAACATGCATATTAGCTGAAAACAAGCCCTCCCTGAATTGAGAGGGCGACATCTATTTCTAGTACTGCAACTACATGCTATAGATATAACTGGAAGGCACAGTTGTCCCCACTGTCACTGAAGGGAATGAACCCTGATACAGTCTTTGCAGAGCAGTTATAATTTCACTGGGAATCCTATACGACACCAAACGTACATGCACAAAGATTCCTGGATTTTGTGAACATAAACTCCCTGGACCAGATAATCAATACACCAACCAGGGGTGCAACCATACTGAATCTGGTCCTCACTAATATGGGAGACTGCTGCACACCCCCTACTGTAATGCCTTCTCTGGTAAGGTCAGGCCACAAAATGGTCTCCTTTGAAGTAAAAATAAAACCTGGATCCCCTGCTAAACCTGTAATATTCAGGAACTATTCTAAGGTTACCCTCCTTCTATTAAGTGAGAACCTGGCAAAATTTCAAGGCCCCATAAACCCTGTGAGCACTTCTGCCTATGCAGAACTGTTCACAGAAACCGTGTACAAGCATGTTAATAGCTGCATAGAGGCAGCTGTACCCACCAGGAAGAAGTACAGAGCTACCTCAAAAAACAACTCACCCTGGTGGAGTCACAAAATCAATAGGCTATATAAAAGGAGGAAGAAAATCATGGTAAAAATTAGGAGATGCAGCATCCAGCAGGATACAAACACTCTCATCAAACTGAACAAACAACTCAGAGGACAAATAAAGTCTAACAAAATGAAATTTGAGGTAAGTTTGGCCTCCCAGGCAAGGATAACCACAAAGCATTCTTTAGCTATGCCTGCAACCTCAAGGGCAATACACAATTGTGTGCAGAGCTCATTGTAATGGAGCCACCTATACTGAGCCAGAAGACATAGCAAACCTCCAGGCTGATAAGTTGAGCTCCAACTTTACCCCTCTCTCCCCCTCAAACTTCCCTCAGAAAATATCATCAAATATAACCCCCCTACTATCACGAGGGAACAGGTCCTTAATGCTCTCTTTAAGACCAAGAACACTGCATCAATGGGCCCAGACAATATCCCAGGATGCTTTCTAAATAGCATGAAACATGACCTATCAGGGCCTCTGGAATTACTATTTATCTGTAGCCTCCAAACAGGGTTTGCACCTCATGAATGGAGAAATGCAACAGTCATCCCTCTGCAGAAAGGTGGGCCATTTACAGACCCTGGAAACTGCAGACCCATAAGTCTCACTAGTCTTATATGTAAAGCCATGAAAAAAAATATCATGGAGATGATCAACAGAGATACTGTTTAGTAAACCTCCAGACACTGGATCCAACCAAATTTGGTTTTGTTAAGGGCAGATCATGCCTACTCATCCTGGTGGACTTCTTCGAAAAGGTCACCAAAGCAATGGGTGAGGGCAAAGTTGTTCACACTGCCTACCTTGATCTGGCCAAGGCATTTGACACAGTACCCCACTCTTTTATTGTTGACAAACTCAAAAGGTTAGGTACAAACCCATATGTCACCCGGTGGATAGCCAGCTGGCTCACAGGCAGGACCCAGGAAGTTAGAATTGGGGAGTCCACCTCTACAAAGAGGGCAGTCACAATTGGAGTCCCTCAGGGATGAGTCCTTGGACCTCTCCTTTTTGGCATTCACTTCTCAGACGTCAAGGCCAATGTCAGTGGTCTCTGGTTGACTAAATTTGCAGATGACACAAATTAAGAGCTGTCATTGAATCTCACACTGACACAAATGTTCTCCAGGAGGGCCTGGCACAGACAAACAACTGGTGCCAGAGCCATGGACTAAAACTAAATGTCAAAAAATGCATAATAGTATCCTTTGGTAATCATCCATCCCTGGTAACTATCATATTGACAACACACCCCTTAGAGCTGACTCAGTAGTCAGGGACTTAGGGACATGCATGGATAGTAATCTAGCCTTTGATCATCACGTATCTACAGTGGTGAGGAAATCATTCTATGTTGCACAACTTATAAACAAATGTATGGCATCCAAGTCCAAGGAAGTCATTGTTCCACTATATTTGGCATTCATCAGACCTGTCATTGAATACAATGCCCCCTTTGGTATGTACCTAACCAGGCATATCCAACAACTGGAATTTCCACAGAGGTTCCTCAGTAAAAGAATACAGGGTGTAAGAAAATTGTTCTATGCAGACCGCCTCAAGGCCCTGTCCCTGTATTCTGTCTCCTACAGGCTTTTTGAGGGGAGATCTATGCCTGGCTTACAGGGCACTGTCAGACCTCACTCTGATGGACCTCCTGCATATGCACAAAACAAGCAACACCAGAATTACCCATTCTAAAGAGTTAAAGCTTGCTTGTGATATAAATAGGACCTGCTGGAGAGACAGGTATGTATCCCAGAGACTACCCTGTCTATGGAACAGGCTTCCCATCCATGTGAAGCAGAATTCCTCCGTAACTCAATTCAAGTGCAACTTGGACAATTGGATGGGAAACCAGAAATTCTTCCCTGTTTTGGCACCTATGTCTCTAATGGACAGAGGTAACCTGTAAATGGTTCATCTCCCAGGCCCATGCTTACATTTATCAAGGGTATCAGAACTTGTCAGAGATTTGGGATCATGGCTAGGCTTAAAAAGGCCATTGTGGTTGTTAGCCTAGTAAACACATATGAACCTATGTTGTTGTCTTTCGGCTTTTCCCGGTTAGGGGTCGCCACAGCAGAACTCCGGTCCACTAATGCTTGGCAGTAGATTTTCACGGTGCCGAGTTGCCAGCTCAACACCCAACCTTCAATGAAGACACGTCCATTCACGCATGTCTTTCAGAACGCCACTCGACCAGTGGGGAGGACATGCAGACTCCACACAGAAGGCACTCCCCGCACACTAGCTGAGAATCGAATGGGAGAACCTCTTGCTGTGAGGCAACAACACTACACCACCGCAGATTACAAACACATATGAACCTGTGCAAACTTAAATCAAAATAAAAATAAAACATATCTTGCTTTTATAAACACATATAAACCTATAAAAGCCAGATATTTTTATTTTTATTTTGATTTAAGTTTGTTTACCAGGGGTAGGGCATTGAATGACCAATTTCAGGTCCAGCCCATGTTGTGAGATACAGTAAGTAAAACATCAGTTAATATACAGAAAGCAAAACAGCATTAGAGCTGAGTTGGCCTTGTGGTGTGTTGTCTGACTTTAGTTCAGAGGGTCCTGGGCCCAATACTGGGCAGGGGTGTCTTATATGGACAGTGCAGCGGTTGTGTTGTCACCTCAAAGCAGAAGGTTTTCCAGTTTAATTCCTACAACTGGGGTGCCTTCTGTGTGGAGTCTGCATGTCCTCCTTGCATTCATGTGGGTTTCCTCTGGGTGCTCCAGTTTCCTCACATTTTAAAGACGTGCATCTGGAGCATTGCTCCCTGGGGCTCCACTGAAAACTGGCTTTGTTCCAAGTTGAACTTTCCTGGTAAAGAAATGTTAAATAAAATCTATGAAACAGAATATAAATAGTAAAAAGTATGAATAATTTTGTTTACAGTGTAATAACAGATAATGGGAGGAGGGCAGGGATAACAAAATGATGGAAGTATAAACACAACAAAAGGCAGAAGAACAGTAAAGAGAATCAGGAAAGGAAACCGAAGAGCAAGGAAATGGATGTGGGGTCAGAAAACAGTCTCAGGTGAAAGTTATTTACATAGAGGTTTAGGCCAGGGCAACCAACAAGAAGAAATATATGCATTAGGCCAGAGGAGCTGTACCGTTATGTGGCCAGAGTTAACACATTTGTGTTGGCTTTGTTTCACTAGATTTGCATTAAATGCCTGTCTGAACTTCATGTAGGTGTGAATATCTTTTACGTTGAGGGGAAGCTCCTGCCAGAGTTTGGGGGCTAGTAGAGAGGAGCTGTGGTTGGTGCAGTCCTACTTTGTTTAATGAGTTCGGAAAGCTGTCTCAGAATGTAATTATCTTCTGAGGCTGTAGGAGGGAGTGATGGGTAATAACTTTACAAAGAGTGGAGTGACCGTGTCATGCTGCAGGAGATAAGAGGTCATCCAGTTAGACTTTTAATGGAGTGGCAGTAGTGTTCTTTATTATGTCATTTGACAATAACTTGACAGATTGTGTCACAGAGTGACTGCAGGGTTGTGCAACTTTTCTTGGGTGCAGTGACTAAAACTGGCAGGCGATACTCTATCTGGGTGATTAATATGCCCTTGCCTATGGTAGGTCTTGCTGCAGAGGAGAGGAAGTGGGTGAATTTATTGGCCCAGAACAGAAGGTGGATGATTTTTGCTGTTGTTTTTTTTTTTTTTCAGTGATTGACCTGCAAGTTAAATGTTTGGTTTACCTGTATGTCCAAATAGTTGGAAGTACTACTGGTTTTGATGGGATGGTTGTTTTGGTTTATCATGTTTAGTGTTTTAGGGCTTCTTGATAGCTTCTGGTGGGTGCCACAGATCATGGATTTTTTTTTTTTTTTTTGCATTAAGGGTTTTTTTTTATTATTTTTGAGATGAGTGTCAGGATGTCTTTTTGGATTGTTGTGTTGTGAGTCAGAGTGACCGGGGCTGGCTCTCTAAATGACTATGATATATAATAATAAGGGGAGAATATGCAGGTCAGAAGGAAAGCTGTTTATGTATACCAAAAAAAAATACAGATGGTAAAATGGAGCCTTGTGGGACATCTGCTTGTATAGGAGCATCCAAGAAAGTGGATGACCAATATTATTTCTGAAGGTTCCCATGGATAAGTCTTTGGACCAAAGAGCTGCTTATGGGCTGACACCTAGGTCTATCAAACGAGAAAAGAGTAAGAAGTGGTTTACAAGGTCAAAGGGTTTGTTAGACTGCTAAAAACTGCACCACTACTTTTTTATCTATGTTTAGCAAAATTTCATTAGCGAGGGTCCATAGGGCAGTCAGTGTGCTTCTACCGGACCAAAATCCATATTTTTTTCTGAGATAGGAGCAGGTGATACTTTTGTAGTCAGGTTGCTAGTTGTATGCATATGACTTTTTCTAAGATTTTATCTAGTGTTGATAACCAGAGATTGGGCAGAATTCAGAGGTTTCATTAGGCTTTGTTTGTTTGGGTAGTTGTCTGACTAGTGCCAGTTTGCATACGTTGAGCATGATGTCTGATGTGAGACAATTGCTGTAAATATTAAGTAAGGGAGAGATTATACATAATCTGCAGTCAAATATGAACCAAGGCATCAGGACTAAAGGGGCTGGATTGTCTGATCCAGATGGGAGATCTATATGCATGTTTTCAAGTAGGTTTGCAATTTCTTTTAAAGTGATTTGTGTGAAGTAGAGAGAGGAAGACGGAGGGGGTGGAGGAAAGTAGAGGAGGTGTGGATGGAGGGTGCGTGGGAGGAAAGGGGGGTCAGTGAGTTCTTGCGGGAAATCGGATGGTGAGAAATACCCTTTACTAGAAAGGATGAGTCTTAAAAAGGAGATTTACAGCAGAGCAAAAGATTAGTGTTACTGCAACAAAGACGTAGTCCTAGCTTGACTTGTCAAATTCTCTCTTCAGTAAATGATTAGTATTTGAAGGAGCTGCATAATATTCATTGGCATAACAAAAACAGAAAACACTCAGTGTGCTTTATCTCTACACTGCCTACCCTGCACAAAACCTGTTTAGTCTGAATGCACTGAGGGAGGCTGTAACAGGTTAGTCCTATATAGGGCTTGTATAGCTTATAATCCACGTTTGATACTGCTATGGGTTTGTTACCACCACACACCAGTAATCATTGCCTATGCTTCCCACTTTTGTAAAGGAAAAGAGCTAAGCCAGATGCCAAGTCCCTTCAAACATCCAAATTTGTCCAGAGTGTCACAAAAATGTCTAGCAAAGATTTGTGGAGTATTGACTGTTGAGTAAATAAGCATTCCGAACCAGTGTATATGATGGACATAATACACTGAAATCTTGATTTCATTCCTATTTATCATTTCAGGTCCTGGAACATTTGTACAAGCTACACCAAGGCAGCTGCATTTGTATCTTTTGATTTATTTGTTTACAAGGCTTCTTTAACTTGCTTAATATATTTCTTATCCTATTGAGTTACCAGTGAGATCTGTGACAGGAGCTCTTTCTACATGATTTTCCCTGTTGAACTATCATTGAGGATTGTGAGAGGAGCTTACTCACTGCTGCGTGTTTGACTATCCATTAATAACATAACCTTGTTGCACATTGTCCTAGATGGGTGTGCAGTCAGACTTTTAGTGTGAGCTGTTTGCAGCAGGGTGGGATAAGGCTTTGCTATACACTGGTATATTCTGTCTTGCAGCCTCTGTGTAAAATCTTGAACTTTATGTAGAACGCAGAGCCTCCAAGAACTAGTTAAACCTGGACTACCTTGCATGGATGACATGAATGCTAAGCCACAATGTTGAAAAAGGGGGTACAGTTTATAATTAAGCTAGAGCAGTCCACTGCCAAGCTATTTCATAACAAGATTTTAACCATCCTATATATATTGTGTTGAGGGGTGAAGCAGTGGGTATAACCCAATGAATCTACTGCAAGAGTGGAGCCGTTGCCTTCAACTGGTGTACATTAATTAAGAAAAAAAAGATATCAAAGAGTTTTGGCAAAGGGGACAAATAGGGACTCCTTACACAGGGAAGACGTCATGGAGTCTTGAAAGGTCATCACAAAGTTAAAGTCACCTGTAATAAATAACCCCCCCCCCCCATCTGCAATATCTCTTTCAAAAACTTCCCAGCTTGAGCACCAGATTGCCCAGGATAGAAGTAAATAATGAAGCTGAACAGGAATATTCCCTACCATTTTCACTGCAATCACATCAGCTGCCCATCTCACTACAATAAAACATTTACTAGCTGTAGCTTTGTAATTGTGCTATCAAACAATAAACAATAGTACTAATAAATAATACTTTTAATCAGCTCTTCCCAGAAGGTCATGAGGTGAAACCCAAGAAGTATACTCAACCATAGTTACTTTCTTTATGCTGCTCTTCATGAGGTGGGACTCCTGAATGCATATACCATACCCATTGTATATTACCTGTATCAAGTCTTAGCCAGTGCTTTTATATTCTGTCTAACTTGTTTAATTATTTAAACTGCAGATGTTTTTGTTTTATTTTTGAAGATTGTAAAATTATTGTTCTTAAAATGCTTTGTAATAATTTGGAGCCTTTCTAACTGGGCATCTGCTGAAAATGGATTTCTACCCTGTTGGTATTTGCTGATAATCAAATGCCAATAAATAAGTAAATAAAATTGTGCCCCAGATGCTGAGACAATCACTTCACAGGGTTTATTAAGTTATTAATATTAACCGACAACAATCAGAATCCCATTACATCTTTCTTGCTGTAATATGAATTTGCGCATATCTTAGCATCAGCTCCGCAGCTATACCCAGCAACCTCTGTTAGCTCAGAAAGATTTTAGCACCACCACTGATGCACTTAAAGAATGAAGAACATACACTCCTGTCAAAGGATTGGCACAAAGTAATCAACGTGACAGTCATCCCCAGAAAGAGATCACCTAACGCCAACTTACTCACCACAGTAGCTATCCACGACCTATCTGACTGCATAACTAAAGAGCTGTGGAGCTATACTTACATACCAGCCCTGATGATGACTTAATGAATTCAGGAATCTGCAGTGTGGATGTACTCTTAACTCAGGTGTGTGAACACGACAGCTGCGTACAGTGAAGCAATGGTTTACAAATCTTAAGGTGATCCTAGGACAGCCAATGGCTTCCCTGAAATGGGAAGGAAGGGAAAACAGGGATATTTTCCAATGCAGCTGCACGTTTTGCCATCATGCAGCATAGAAACAGGGGTCTAGCAGATGTATAAGGAAAGGAAAACCTACATGCTGATTATATCCATCTAATGGATTGATGTATGCTAGACAATGCTTAGTTAACCAGACACCTTTTTCTATCTCTTTCCTACACAGCCTTCAAGAAGGACCCCTGCCTCTAACCATCTCATATGGTTGGTTAGGCACTCTCTTAATGTCTCCAAAGGCTCTATGTAGGTGTATTCATAAAATCCCAAATGAAAGCCCAATACACTCTCCCCAGACCCATATCAAAAGGAAAGGCTACATCAGTGAGGTAAAAATACTGCTAAAGTTCAAAATGTCATTTTCGCAATGTAAAATGAATGGAAACATCGAAAACAGTTATGCAAATGAAATCCTGCATGCACCTTTAAGAATTTGATGACATGGCGTACGATAATGTCAGAACGTCAGGTATTTGAGTTCGGCAATTAGCTTCCGCATATTACTTTACACCTGGATTACCCATTTAAGTCATTGTATTTTGTCACTAAAGTTAGAAATAAATTGCAGAATAGGCATGCTGTTAGTAAGTGTTGTGAAACTGCATAGCATTTATTACTGGTAACAGCAAACGTAACATTCCAAATTGTATGTTTTCTCTGTAGGTATAACAGCTGATGTTGTTGTGTCTTTCGGCTTTTCCCGGTTAGGGGTCGCCACAGCGGAACTCCGGTCCGCTAATGAGTGGCAGTAGATTTTTACGTGCCGTGTTGCCGGCCCTGAGGCACAACCTTCAACGAAGGCACGCCCATTCACGCATGTCTCCACACAGAAGACGCTCTAGTTGAGAATCAAACAGGTCAACATCTTACTGTGAGGCGACAACGCTACCGCAGCACCACCACCGCAGATAGGTATAACAGCTGATAATGAGCCAAAATGAGCGGTCTGCCTAGTAAATTAGGCGATATATATGATACTATTTTGAGCCAGAAAGGGAAGAAAATGTTGGTAGTTACGGGTTATTAGTACTACCTAGAGAAATGTACTGATACCCATAACTATTGATGTTGCTGTAGAAAGCTGAGTGACAAATGTAAAGGAAGGTGTATAACCGAGACTGTACTGGATGGTGAACATCTGATAAAGAATAGTTTACATTTCCATGGGCCAAATGTTTTGACTTGTGAAGGTCTGAAGGTATGTGTTAGCCATTGCAAGATGGGTTGAAACTACATTACAGGACCCATGTAACATTGTATCAGAGGTGTTAGCGAGCACTTCCTCTGATTTAGTCAACACGTTACCAAATCGTAATGCCTTAAAGCAGGCAGTCAGGCGAGTGAGAAATAAAGGGAGATCTGCAAATGTACAGCTTCCAAATGGCGTATGTGATACAACATATGAAATGTTACCTATTAAAAGTGGTTGTTTTATTGTTCATCACAGTAAGAGAGAAAGCAGTTCAACAAATGCGGTTGTGTTAACCACACAGAGTAATTTACAAGTTATGTGTGCATCTGAGTATATACTAGTAGATGGTACATTTCCAGTGTGTACTCAGTATGATCTGACATTTCAACTCGAAATGGTTATGTGTGACTTTGAAAAGAGGTGATTAACAGCATTGCCGAACATCTTCTGACAAATAAGATTAAAGGCTGTTGGTTTCACCTATGCCAAATTGTGTGGGGGCAAATTCAAAAGTTGCATCTTGCTGCTCATTTCGGCTCCAACGTACAATTTGCATTGTCGTGCAAGCAGATTCCTGCCCTAGCCTTTCTAAATCCTGCAGAAGTGTTGGCAACCTTCAATGAAATTGAGTCAGATATGCCACAGCTAGAAAAATCTTTGTGTGACTTCTTCAGAGACAACTATATTTTAGGGAGATCCCATTGTTACAGCATTGTTACAGCAACATCAAAAAGGAATCCTCCACTATTTGACATGGAATTTTGGAATCAATATGACACCTGCTTATTAGGGTATCCTAGGAGACAGAATAGTGTGGAGCTCTGGCACAGGCATCTACGCAGTCTGTTAGGGAAAAAACAACTGTATCTGAATGATATACTTCATGCTATACAATTAGAGCAGAACCACGTAGAAGATTTGAAGCATAGAGCTTTCAGTTGCCTTCCAGCGTCTCCCAAAAGACGTTGACTAGACAGGAAGACTACCTTTATGAAGTTGCTGTCCAAAAGGAATGAGTTCGAGTCACGAGGCTTTGTTCAATTAATTGCACAGCACTGCACATTTTAAAGGTGTCATGTCATTACTCTACTGTACCACTTTAAAATTTTATTTGGGAATGCATAACATGTATGTGGGTCACAGGAAACAGTATTCATGTACAGCTTCATTCATGGTGTTATGGTAATGGGAGGAAGGCATTAAATAAAAACAATAAACTGTTCACTGTATTCTGTGGTGCCATATGTGTAGTTCGACATTAACATCAAAAGTATTTTTTGGAGATTTGCTACGGCATTATGGGCATGCACATTTCTGCATTTTGACATTCTGACTCGGTTTTCTGAATGGATATTCAATTGTAATTCAAAAAAATGATAGTAAACAATCTCTAGACTAGCATCATTGGTGTCCACCAGTTACTATGAGTCCTTGGCTGCAAACTACAGCTCTCCATCCTTGGACAGATGTGTTGGCAAAAATGCCGCTCCATCCTATCTCCCTTGCTGACTCCTCAAGGACTGAGTTTACTTATAGAGTCCAATTTGCCTGGGCCACAGTCAGGGCCCCATCCCTCTATGTACAGAGCTAGTTCAATTACTGTAAGGTTTCAGACAGAATGGTAAAGTCTGGTTTTGTAATCTTAATTTCCAGTTTTATTTGTGTAATTACATTAAGAAAGAACTTTGTCAAGGGCATATGTTCATACCTCTCAATTTTTTAGTGCAAGAAATCTGGACATAGCCTAAAATAATGGGGGACAAAGGCCCAAAAATAGGGACAGAGTTTAAATATTGTTCTTTTAATCTTAGAAAGTTGCTAGAATAACAGGATTTGTATTGGCATGTATTTTCTGAAGGATATGAAGTCTGAAACTCAAATGTATGTCATTATTTAGTGACTTTGATCCTCAGTGATTTTCCAGAAAACCACACATTTTATGATAAACAGTCAAAAATATGAGGCAAAACCCTGGACAGTTGAAAGGAATGTTGTCTTGGCTTCTAAGTTCAGAACTGTTTATCAGTTTTCAAGCAGGGCTTGCAGACTTCTCAAGATGCCATGCGATGAGGATAAATCCATACATTTCTGCCCTGGTTAAATCTTTAGGCATAAAAAGTTTCTAGTGGTGTCTGTTAAGGATATTATGTTAAGTGCACTTGTCTTTTTTATTTCCTGCTTTGAGTAGTAACATCTGCGTATATAGCATGATTTCTGGATTTAAGTAATAAGAATCAGATGCACAGGGATGTGATCTGTGTGTGTAGTGGGAAGCAAAGCTGTAGCTGCTCTCTAATTATGAAATGCTTGGTAATACTCAAAAGCTGTGATGGATTCTATACTACAAGTAATTATAATTTTTCATTGGAGCGCTCAGGGCTGCATAGTTCTAGGATGTCTTGCAACAAGGATGAAAGTGTGTATACGTGTTTCCTTTTAAGTAATACATTCTTTCTAGATTGTACTTTTTAATCTGCTTTAATGATAGATATGTTCACAGGTTTGTTAACCAGCTACATTATTACTTTATAGACTTTGCAAGAAAGCCTTTACTGGGCTCTAAACATTTTAGTTCATCTGCTGGTTTTGAGCAGACTGTTTAGACAATGTATTGGAAAAGAAAAGCAGTAATTATACTGGTTTAGGTTTTAATTACTGAAAACTTCCAGCTGACTAATGTCAAACAAATAAAGCAAACAAGCTGACATTTTTAATGGTAATGTGAAATGGACATACTGTATGAATAACTGAGAACTTTGTGTTTAAATTTAATATGTGCCTAATGCTGCTAGATGTTTTCACTCCTCCTGGGAATAGCCAAGAGACTGTACGGAACCTAAATGATTGCCTTAAATTACAGTTCAGACTTGCCCTTCTATGGTAAAAAAAATCATGAAAAATTTCAGACTATTATTTGACTAAATATTTGTTTTAGATAGTGAGGCAGTACAACGAAGAAACAAGAGATATTAATTCACATGCTTTCAGTGGGATAGCATTACTAAATAATATTACCGAAGTGACATATCATTGGGATCAGATATACACCACAGATTGTCTATGAACCATTACAAGGAGTGATCATCCAAAATGGATGATATTTATACATTTAAATGATCAGGTTCTTTGGTCTAAGGAACGTATTCTAAGTATGACTCAGGCCATACAGATAACATAATTAGTATGATGATGATGACACAGATGATGATGATGATGATAATAATGACGTCATGGGGAGATTTGGGAGTGACAGAAAAGAATGAAATAGTTCTTTTTCATTTCTAAAGCCTGTGTACAAATTTAAAATAATGAAAAGCTGTAGACAACATTATCGAGCATTTGCAGAGACCAAGAAAAAAATCTTAAAGCAACCCCTTAAAAATGAGCATCATATGCAGACACTCTAAAGTGACATAATACTCATATAAAAAAACTTGGTATTTTGCCTGTGTTCTAAAAAGACACAAGAGGTTTCGTGGTTGCTGCAAGTCATTTCTCGGAAGGATCCAGTGACTCAAACATGAGCATAGCTGGTCCAGTGGAATGCACATAAGTTGCAGACAGGTGTTTATTTTTTTATTTTTAATTTGTTAACTGGGGTAGAGCACTGATCCCATTGGATCTATTTCAGTTTCAGCCCAGAGTAAACTCAATAGATACATGACACTGTATACAAAGTGAAAGATATACAATACATTCATGCATTATATACAAAGTGAATATATCAGCTGGCTGGAGACAATAGATACATGACATTTATACAGACTGACAAAATACTATATATATATATATATATATATATATATATATATATATATATATATATATGTATATATATATATATATATATATATGCATTATATACTAAGTGTATATTTGAGATGGCATGTTGCAAGGCTCACAATGACAGCTAGAGCCAGAACCAGCTATGTAGAGGGATGTAAGGCAGGAAAAGTTTACCAGGCTACAACTTATTCCACACCTTTCAACCCTAAAACCTGGACCGAAGCTCCAAAGGTGGTGATGTTTCCATATTTATAAAGGATGCGCACACCTCCAGACTGGTAGCCCAACATAATGTATCTGAGATACTTCAGATGCAGCTAACATTGGGTAAGAAAGTGATTCAGGTCGTAGCCTGCTATAGGCCCCCAACAATGTCCCAAGACTCACACTCCACATTCCTAAGCACCCTGGAGAATATTAGGGTCCAACCTAACACTCTCATACTGGATGACTTCAACTACCCCTCCATTAACTGTGAAAATTACTCATGTACCAATACACTTGCCCAATGCTTTCTGGAATTCATTAATTCCAATGCCTTGGACCAGCTCGTTCTTACCCCTACTAGAGGTAACAACATCCTTAACCTGGTCATTACTAACATGGACAACCATTCATAGATTAGTACTAGGCTAACTGCCCTTGCAAGCCATTTTAAGCCTAGCCAATTATCCCTTGTGAGACTCAAACCCTGAACCTTGTGTTTGTAAGGTAAACACCTTAACCATTAGGCCACCCTCCTGGTTTGCTCTACACAAATAGTCAACTCCTCCCTGGTTAGATCTGACCACAAACTAATCACCTTGGAACCCCCCCCCCCACACACACACACAAAGGTAAGCACCATGAAAAACTTCTCCAAATCTAACTTTGGGCTCCTAAAAACAGAGGTGGGTAACTTCACAGCACCCATGCAAATGGAGAATAGTTGCATGACCGCTGAATCATACACCAATGCACTGTATGAACACGTACACAAATGCATTGATCTCGCCATACCCAATAGAACCAAGATGCTCTCCTCAAAAAAAAGGAAGCCAATCTGGTGGTCCCCTGTCATAAACAAACTCTACAACAGAAGGAGAAAACTGATGCGGAATAAGGTGAAGTCTCAAGACTGGAAAAACTCCCTTATCAGACTCAAGAAAAGGTTGAGATCCCTCAGCAAATCCTCTAAAGTTAGCTATGAAAACAGAATTGCAGCAGATAGTAAAGACAACCATAAGGCCTTCTATAGTTATGTAAAGAATCTCCATGGCAATACCCAGATTTGCTCTGAGCTGCTGCACAATGATACCTCCTATACCGAGCTAACAGATATTGCCAATATACTTGCTGACAGATTCAGTGCCAAATTTACCCCCCCCCCCCAAAGGACCAATCACAATACCAGTAGATTGCCAGGCACCCAGTATTGCTGCTGCTGCACAAGTTCTCAACACTGTCCAAGGCCAAGAATACAGCTTCTATGGGACCTGGCAATATCCCCAGCTGTGTTTTACATGAACAACAGAGTGAACTAGCACCTCACCTGTGTGCCCTGTTCAATCACAGCCTCACCTCAGGCTTTGTCCCTACAGAATGGCGCACTACTACAGTCATCCCTCTTCACAAGGGAGGAGAGAATACAGACCCAAGGAACTATTGCCCCATTAGCCTGACGAGTCTAATATGCAAAGCTATGGAACGCATCATTGTGGACCTAATAAACAAGGATATAGGGAATCTCCAAACTCTGGATCCTACATAGTGTGGTTTTGTGAAGGGTAGATCATGCCTGCTCAACTTGGTTGACTTCTTTGAGTCAGTCACCAGAGCTGTGGATGAAGGAAAGGTGGTTCATACAGCCTACCTTTATCTGGCCAAGGCCTTTGATACCATTCCCCACTCAACAATCATACAAAAACTCACTAAACTAGGCATCAACCCCTATATCACTAGGTGGGTTGCAAACTGGCTCACAGATAGAACCCACAGTGTGAAAGTAGCTAACTCCAAGTCAGACTGTTGACCAGTCATGAGTGGAGTCCCACAGGGTTCAGTCCTGGGTCATCTCCTGTTTGGTATCTACTTCTCTGGAGTCCTGGCCAACACGAAGGGACTCTGGCTGACAAAGCTCACTGACGATTGCAAGCTGGGAGCTATTATTAACTTCCCAAGTGATGTTGACATCCTACAGAAAGGCCTCAATGAGACCAACGACTGGTGTCAGAACCATGGCCTTAAGCTCAATGCCAAAAAATGTGTCGTCATCCCCTTTAGGAAAAACACAGTTCCCTTGAATTACCACATCGATGGTAGTCCACTGAACACAGAAGGCATTATAAGAGATCTAGGAACATAGGCTGACAGCAACCTCTCTTTTGATCACCACATTGCCAGTGTGGTCAGAAAGTCCTTCTATGTGGCACATCTCATTACTAAAGGTTTTACATCAAGGAAGAAAGAGGTTATTGTCTCCCACTACTCTTCCCTCATTAGGCCAGTCATTGAGTACAATGCCCAATTTGGCATATACCTCACTAGACACCTGCAACAACTGGAGAGGTCACAAAGGTACCTCAAAAAGAGGATCCTAGGCCTTAAACACTTGTCCTATATGGACAGACTCAAAAAACTCCAACTATTCTCTGTCTCATATCACCTACTTAGAGGCGATCTCTGCTTGACTTACAAAGCCATGTCTGACCCAGCTCTGTTATAAATGCTACATCTGAAGAAATCCCAATCCTTCCGCACTACACACTCCAGAGACCTCAACCTCATTACCACAATCAATAGAACATGCTGGAGGGACAGGTTCATAACCCAGAGACTGCCCATGCTATGGAATAGACTTCCCATACATGTCAAGCAGAGCACCTCACTGGCCCTCTTCAAGAGGAAATAGAAAATTCACCCCGGGGATCACTCCAGTGGCTCTACTCAACAGAGGCACTAGGAACTAAGGTGGGGTGGCACGATGCCAGGGTAATCCTATTGACTAGGGTTGTAAAGGCTCCAGGACCATTAGCCTAGTACACATCTATGAGCCTATGAACCTATATGACCAGAGAGAATGCAATTGCATTTTTCCAAGAGTCTTCTAATGTGCTTTTAGCTCTGATTGAAACACGGGGTATGAGGAATGATCTTTAAGAAAAGAATGGAGGGATTCCCACAGTTTGGGATCAAGGACTGAGAATGCATGGTCTGGGAAATGAGGCCTGGTTTGGAGAAAATGAACTGAGTAGTTAAGACTTCTAAGGCTGTATGTTGGTGGATCTCTGAATAGTGTAGATGCTAGGTGGGGGATGGTCTCATTTTTCATAAGTTTAAATAGACTTGCTGAGAGCAAAGTAGAAAAGCAACACACTGATTTTCAAGTTGCACCTGAACTGTTCTGTTGGTTTACTTGAGGAGAATCCAGTATTACTGAAAGACCTGTTTTTGGAATGAATACCTCAGCTAAATAAAAGCAATGTTTCTTAAACTGTAGCCTGTAGAGGAGAAAATAGCTTGGAAAACACCGGAATTCTCCTGTAGATAATAACCCTAAATTTACATTTAAGAAGCAGTAGTGAGTACAGTGGTGAGGTTCATAGGTGCATACTAGGCTAAGAACCAGTGGGGCCTTTATAAGCCTAGCCATGCAACCCAAATGTATCCAATATGTTATTGTACCTTACAGGTTATTTAAGGGGTATGTGGGCATGATATAATGGCTGCTTCAGTCCATCAGAGCATAGGTATTAGACCATGGGGGAGTTTAAGATTTGAAACAAACCAAGCAACGCTGGTACCGAACATGTGTTTAATAAAACAAAGCTTTCAGGTTGACCTGAAAGCTTTGTTTTATTAAACACTTGTTCAGTATCAACATTGCTTGGCTTGTTTCATAATGCATCCAGTCTTGGTTTTATGAACTAAGCTTTATTTTGCAAATGTTTGGCTTTTTAGAGTTTCAGATTTCCCATCCCATGGTTGAGGCTGCACTTTAATATTATTAGAAAAGAGCTCTGCTTCACATGGATGGGAAGCCTATTCCAGAATATGGGGATTCTCTGAGCACATACCTGTCCCTCCAACATATTCTAAAAAAAGTTTAAATCCGTATATCTTGTAGTTCTGGTGCCTTTCCTTTCACAGATATGCAAAAGGTCTTTCAGAGCAGAATTCAAGGATGCCTCGTATTCCAAGCATAAATCATCTCACATCAGTTTGTAGGAAAATGAGTACAGAGAGAGGGCTATGAGACAATATGTATAGGATATTGTGTTTACTTTATATCCTATATTCTTTTGGTGAGAAACCTCTGTGGATGTTGCAGTTGTTGCATGTACCTAATCGTGTGCATACCGAAGGGGTGCTATAGTCAATGATAGGTCTGATGATGAGTAGTGTGGTATGATCATATCCCTGGATCTAGATGCCAGACCCTTACTTATAAGCTGAGTGACATAGAATGATTTTCTTACAACCTTAGAAACATGTTGGTCAAAAAGCAGGTTACTATCTGCATGAGTCCCCAAATTGCTAACTACTGTGTTTGCTTTCAGAATGTTTAATCAGTGAGGTAGTTTCTGTTTGTGGCCATCTTCCCATGCTAAAATATTCAGATTCTATAGAATACACAGCCGCAAAGAATAAATGAACTTAAATGTGGCTGTTTCTGTGTTTTACTGAACTATATTAGCAGGGATGAAATACCCCTTAACCCGTGGAGATACAAACAATGTATCTTACACTTGTTAACCTAGTGTTTCCATATTTTAATTAATTAATTAATTAATTAATTAATTAATTAATTAATTAATTATTTATTTTTTTAACTGAGAGAGTGGGCTGATCCTTATACTCATGTCATTCATGACTCAGGCCAGAAAGAATAAACAGTGTGAAATACTCATCTATCATCCAATATGCAGATGACTCAACAATCATCTGCTCAGTCTTCTCCCCCTCCGAGCTCCTAGCAAAAACCCAACTAGCCTTCTCCAAAACAGAAACCTGGATGCAGTCTAACCATCAGGCACTAAATGCAAATAAAACCAAACTAATGTTTTTTTTCCCCTACCAAAAACGCCATTGACAAATCCACATTCACCATACAGAGTCAAAAGAACACCCTCCTTGAAATTGTTCCCAACACCAAGCTTCTAGGCATCATTATTGATGAAGAACTAAAATATGACACCCACATCCACTCCACAATCAAGAAAATCCACCAAAAGTTAGGTCTCTTCTACAGGCACAACCGCTTCCTAAACCCCTCTACCTGTCATACACTTGCATCCACCTTCCTATTCCCCTCCCTTATGTACAGTGCCCCTCTTTTCACCAATCTCCATCTTGGCCTTCGGTCCAAACTTGAATCCTGCTACCATAAGATCTCCAAATTTGCAACCAGTTCAAAAAACTCATCCCATCACTGCCACTCCCTCCTCACCCTCAACTGGCTTGAACTACCCAGCTATCTCAGTTACCTACAACTCACCATTGCCCACGGCTCATCTTTAAACCTGCCAACTGCCCAGCTCTCACTACTTTCTTAAAGCCTTACATTCCCAAATGCTCACTCAGAGCCAAAAACCAAAAGCTCCTTCAGGTCCACAAACCTACACGACCTCCTGGCCATCTACTGCTGTCCCACTACTTAGTTAAACAGTGGACCTCTCCCCCCACACACCTACGCAACCTACCTAACCATACAAATTTAAAATCTCAGCTACTCTCTCATCTTTCTTCCAAATGGGAATGCCCTTGCTATGCTCCAACTTCACCCCCCATTCCACCTTGCACTGACTCATAGGTTCATAGGTCCATAGGTAGATACTGGGCTATCTGCCCAAAGGCATATATTAGCCCAGCCACGTTGTGCGGTATTCACCACCCCTTTGGTTAGTTCCCTAGGCCCTTGATCTAGCAGCTAGTACCCTTGGCCCCTATCTAGTAGAGCTGTTGGTATGATCCCTGGTGTGAACTTTCTGTTACCCATCCACTCGTCAAGGTTCCTCTTGAAGAGTGATAGTGAGGGGCTCTGTCTTATGTTGATCGGGACCTTGTTTCATTCTACCTCTACTATTACTTCATCCCACCCAAAACAATCCCTCCCCTACTAAGAACTATTTTTTTCTCTAATATCTATTGTACTATACTCTTCAATCTCAAATATACTATTACCCTCTCCATGCATAATATTTTCCTAACCTACTAATGGCTAGTAGCTATGTATTTTGAAATGTTAAACCTACAATTGAGTTTATAGCAAAAATATTCACTTTTATAACAAAAATATTCACTTTATGTAAATGTTGAAATTTCTGTATTGAATTATGTCTTTTCATTTTTGTAACATTGTGACAAGCCAATTGCAAATATTTGGAAGTTTTCTGCATGCCTTGGGAGATGGCTGGCAACAGAGAATACCAAGTCACTGCAATAATTATTAGGTCATTAGCAAAATTTTAGTTTAAGTTCTGAGGATCTTAGGGCTCTATTTGGTACATGCAGTTAGATGAGATTTGACAGCGAGGGTGTTTTAAGTATATGGCCCTGTATTACTGGGGTTGATTCTCCAGTCCTCGCTGTGTAACTCTAAATATTTTAATTAACCAAATCAGTGCTCCCTGGTTACACTGAAAACAAGTAATTGAGTTTAGTGGCTCTTTCCTAATAAACATAGGGGTAAATACAATAAAATGCTAAAACAATCACACTCGGAACAAATTCATAAAATAAAATGGATCATTTAACCCAATTGTTTTCAAATAAACGTATCCAAAGGAAGGTGCTGGCTGAACAAATAAGCAAAACAAAGCACCAGTTCCACAACGAAAAGGCTCAAAATAAAAGTAGAGGTTTAATGGGGCTGTGGTGTGTTCAGCCCCATTAAACCTCTACTTTTATTTTGAGCCTTTTCGTTGTGGAACTGGTGCTTTGTTTTGCTCAATTGTTTTCAAAGCAGATGTAATTATATGTATACATCATATATTATTTTCCTGTAATAAAGTCCTTATAGGTGAACGAGTCATTCATTTTGTTATATTTATTTCTTGTGATGTGTGTGAGCCTCTGTTTTAATTTATAAGACTCACAAAAGATCTGTCCATGAAAATGGAAGAAGACTCTACCAGTCTTTAAGTGCAGTTAAACAACTTCTGTCCAAAGCTGAAGGGGCAGCACATGCGGAATGTGAATTAAAACAATAAATATCTGTAAAAGCCAGAGCTTTAAAATCACAAAATGTAATCTACACTGACAAATGTGTTGTGTCGCAGTACTTTTAAACTAGATATTCAACACTGCTTTGCAAAGATCATGCCTCAAGGCAAACGGAGTAAATACTGAACTGCTAACTAAAGATGAATTAGTAGACTCCCCCTAAAATAAACTTATAGATGGAAAATGCATTTCTGGCAGGAGATGAACATGACAGCTGTTTATAGTCATGAATTTCCATGACTTAATGGTTATGGGAAAGTTCTGAACTGAAATGATTAAATATGGCATGTAGTTGAACAAGGACCTGGGTTTCCAAACAGATTCAATTTGTTAGAAAGAGGAACTAAATGTAGAGTGACAGAGTCATGTGGCAGCCCTTATACTCTGAGGCATTGTATAAACCTCATGTGAACCAACAGGAGGTACTTGAAAGTACTGCTACTTACCAAGGATCAGAACTCTTTAGTACTGGGCAGGAGCATGTTATTTCTCCTCTGACCTCCACTTTCAGGAGGAAAATACAGATGTCTTGTCTTCTACGGAGGGGCTTTCAATAACAGTCTTCATTCTATTGACTCCTGCACATTCCATATTTTGGAAAGTGTTCCTAAAACTAGAGGACATTGTTTCAAAATTCCCTATTGGCTCATAACCTTTTGAATACTTTAATATTTCCCACTGCCATACTTGGAAAATTCAAATGCAACTCGGAATATAAATTGCTAAAGACAAATTTCTATAATGCCAATTAAACAAACAAAAAAAAAAAAACAAACAGTGCTTTATGAAAATGTTTACTTCTGGGAAAAGCCTGTTGTCATTTCTGTGCAAATATGTACTTCTTGGTCCATATATCCTTACTTGGAAGTGCAGCTGAAACTGATGTACAGAATACAAACATGGATGTCGCCACATCTCAATGGTGGTAACAATACTGAATTTTACAGGTCCTGTTAAAATATTTGTCAATTAAGCAGATAAGTAACCACTAACTTAGATTAGGTAATTATCAAGCACAATCTGTTATTTCAAAACCTTAGGACCTTGTAGGTGAAGAATGTAAAAGTTTAACTGTCAACATTTCTGATAAAATATATGCTTCTCCATCACTAATTTGCTGTTAGAAGTATACATTTTCCTGGAACAAACACAAAGCATTTTAAATCTTTTTCATGAAGGGAAGGAAACCCCCCCATACTTCAAATCTCACGTCCTTAGTCTGGGTGCACTTCCTAAGAGCTAGCATTCTACAAATGTTTCTGGTTATCTTTTCTGACAGATGTTAGACAAAGTTACTTCACCTTGTAAAGCCACCATCTGCCCAGTGTTAAACTCTTGGATTTGAAATGCTGCGTCACAGATGAGTAGTCTTAAGCTAACTCACATATCTTTATTATTTTTTTTTTATTTTACCTTTTGTTAATTATTTGTCCATGCCAGACGTACTGCTCCTTGTATTCAGACATGACTTGGAAGATCACACAAGGTAGGAGCAGAACAAAAGAAGAAAAATGCAAGTATTAACTCATTACAGCCATCTTCTGCAGTTAACTCCTACTGCTCCTCTTGGCGTCAAATATTGATTGTTCATATTTGCATTAATAATTCCAAAACTATGTTACTTACAAGGTACCAGGATATTTTGTCTTGAAGCATATGTGATGGCAAACACAATTGTATTGATATCCTCTCTCAATTAGTATTTTCTAGAACTGTAAGGTGATGACTTCAATTTTTAAAGGCACACACTCAAAAGAGCTGTACTGGAGGGAATGAGTTAATGTGTAACAGCAGCAGTGTTAGAGGATTCAGGAGATAAACTCTAAACATCTGAACATACAGATACAACAAAATGATAGCTACTACTGTGTAAATGTACAATGGTACTGGTAGCTCTCTCTTTGTATATATATATATATATATATATATATATATATATGGGTTCATATGAATCCATCGACATGTTAAAACATCGACATCCACATTATCCAGCCGAAATAACCGACAACTGAAATAATCGAAATTTCACATTACCGACAGTGACATCTCCGACAAATACGCACTGACGAATGGAATGCTCCCAAGAGCTTCAGAAAACTCCTTCCCGTACTCAACCATGTTTAACATGTATATGTAAAAGAAAACCCTGTAGCAGTAATATATGTTCAATAAAATCCCCAGGTTGTCAGCAAATTGAAACGTAGTGTACTAGGTGAACAGTCGCGTTACTAACACCGTTTGCCTTTCATAGTACGTTGCGATAACATATTTGTTCCATGCAGAGAGCATATCGCTATAACTAACACGACTATTTATCCAGTGTAATTACTTTACATTTCCTAAGTAACTGGATGTGTTTATTCACGATTTACTAATTTAACATAGTTTTATTTTATGCTTATGCACTTTGCTTTCGGTACTACAAGTGACTTTGTACTATTTAAAGCCACAGAAAGCAAAGTACATACGTACAAAATAAAACTATGTTAAATTAGTAAATCGTGAATAAACACGTCCAGTTACTTAGGAAATGTAAAGTAATTACACTGGATAAACAGTCGCGTTAGTTATAGCGATATGCTCTCTGCATGGAACAAATATGTTATCGCAATGTACTATGAAAGGCAAACGGTGTTAGTAACGTGACTGTTCACCTAGTAGACTACGTTTCAATTTGCTGACAACCTGGGGATTTTATTGAACATATATTACTGCTACAGGGTTTTCTTTTACATATACATGTTAAACATGGTTGAGTACGGGAAGGAGTTTTCTGAAGCTCTTGGGAGCATTCCATTCACAGTATTTGTCGGAGATGTCACTGTCGGTAATGTGAAATGTCGGTTATTTCACTATTCGGTTATTTGGAGTCAACGATGTGGATGTCGATCTTTAACATGTCGACGGATTCATATGAACCCATATATATATATATATATATATATATATATATATATATATGTATACTGGTATCTCTCTCTCTCTGTGTATATATATATATATATATATATATATATATATATATATATATATATATATATATATATATGTGTGTGTGTGTGTGTGTGTGTGTGTGTGTGTAGTATCTCTCTCTGTATATATCTATATATATATATCTATATATATATATATATATATATATATATATATATATATATATATATATTTCAATGATACTGTGTGCAGAAGTAACTGAAAATGCAGCTTTTATTCAACAGATCCTATAGGTTTAACCTCCCTCTCTTTTCACATTCCCTGGGTACTTTTCCTTATCACACATTTCAGAGACATGATGTTAAAAAATAAACAACCAAACAAAACAAAACAAAAAATTAGATGTGTTGTGTTCGCTTTGAAAGCCAAAGCAGTAGGGGAGTGGTTGATATCTTTTACATATGCTCTGTGTAACAGAAACTGTTTAACTCAAAATGTCCTATGTAGTTTAGCAGACAGTAGGTAGAAATGGGAGTTGAAATAAAGCTGTTTCTACCTGATGCTAATATTTTCTCAATAGCGCTGTCTGATTTTAGTGCAGACTCAACCTTCACAATGCATAAGGGGTACTTAACAATCCTCTAAACATTGTTAAGGTCGGGTCTTTATCACTTAACCAGAATATTATTTAAATGATTTAAGTATGTTCAAGGCACTCCATGCACTACAATAGTAGTAGAATTCACAGAGAAAGAGAAAGGGAAACCAAACCTATGGTCAGGTACATTTTGGGCTTAACTTAATATGTCCGTGGAAGACTTTAATTATTAATTGTATTTAAGGTCAAACTTTCTATATTAATAGAGCTATGTGTCCATTCTTTAGCCTCCCTGGAAGTCAGCAGTCAAAATGCTAGGGGAATAGACTTTTTACTGTTGGATGGTGTTGTAAATTATTTATTTAGTTTTGTAATTATTGTGAACAACAGTCACTTACTTCTCTTTGTCGTAGGTTTTAGCATACCTGTGTCCATTCTGGGTTATTAGCAAAAGCAAGCAGTAATGCATTGTTTTAAAGGACGTTAGACTTATAGATAGCTGACACACAATACCAGTGCTTTTGCCTGCTGCCAGTACCAAGTGTAGTATTTAAATTCTGCAATGGACAAATAACAAAGAGTTTATCCAGTTTACATGTTGTTTTATCCGAAGTTGCAAAGCATATGTTGGAACAATATAGTCTAACCAACAGAAAATGTCCATGTATGCATTTCCCCACCATTCTAATAAAATCTGAAGTATGAAGTAGAAGGTATATTTGTGACAGACTCCAAAAGGACCGTTTTTCTCATACAGAGCATTCTACACATATACAGTTTCTGTAGAGTTTCCCACTTTGTGCAGTTGGAGACATTGTTCTTTCCAGAAATCCCTGTCCAGGAATGAAGACCCACCTCCAACTTGAAGGACAAAGACAGTTTTCACTTGAATTGTGGTTCAGGAGAATGAGCCTCCCCCTTAAGACTCTAGCAAAGTTGCTATGGCTTAGAAAAGCTCTCCTTTTATGCAAGAATAAGTTTAATAATTTGTCTTATAATTATCTAGTAACCTAACAAGCAGGAATGTCTCCTCTTTATAATGTTCAGCATTACCTGCCTATTCTTAAGCATATAATACTTACATCACACAATGGCATTAGCAGTGCTTTAAAGCTCCAAACACTTTAAAATATTGCATTTTTTACAGTGTTTGCATACATACAGCATTTAGTACACCAAAATGCTACATGACCCCCCACCCCATATAAAAAAAATGGATGATGATCTGAAATAGAGGCATTATGGGACCTGGACAATCCATCCAACATTAACAGGAAAGCTGGATTTGTACTGCCGACTGCCTAGCAGACATTGAAATGTCAGGGTGGGATCAGGCCAAAAAGCCACAAAAGCAATATTACTAAGGCCGTAAGTCACTCATGCAGTGATAGTATTGTCACTGTGTTCTGAAAACTAATCACAGCTTTCGTAGTTACTTTTCTAGAGCTGGACGTAAAACAAGTTATATTTAGTTCACCTAGTCTGTCTGACTCCTGTTTAATGTAATGTTCTATTCTATAAAGACATCCTTACTTTTGCAACATTGTACGGCATTATCACTCTTAATTCCATTCATTGCAGAATTCGTAGAACCAGAATTTTCATAAGCTTGTGTTTTTTTCTCAGATTGTTTCTACTGTTGAGTGTGCGAGTAACTGATTTGTGTGTTCAAGTAACAACTCTTTACTATTCTTTCCAAAGGCAACATTTATACTTCATTGTTGCAATCCTTGTGCCCTACTACACTTGCCTTTATTTTACTCCCAGTATGTTTAACTAAGCCATTATTTTGGATTTCTGTTTTGACTTAGTATGGACTGCAAAACACAGAAAATTTTACATCAAATCTAGGTTGACAAGGAAGCAGTGTAGTAAATATGGAACATCTTTTACTCTAATCTGAGGCCCAAGTTATGTGCAGAGTCTGTTTGAAAGAAAAAACTAACAAGCCTGGCATCAGTGTGCAGCCATCACACCCTGGAAAGTAATGACTGCAGTGAATGCATCTGACAAGTTGCCCAACTCTGTGGCACAAGGTATATGAGTGAATTGATAGAAATAAGACAGCTGATATACTGTTTGAATCATATTTAGTGATCATATTTCAAATATTCTCAATATATATTTTTTTTAATTTGTTGTCTGCTTTCCTCACTGCTCAGCAGCTTACAAGCAGGGTTCACCACCGAAGGAAAAAATAAAAATTTTAATTTAGATTGCTGTGACAATTGCAAATGAGTCTGGTGTCATTGCATGACTGTCACCAATCCAAATAATAATGACTGCCTAAAATGCACCTGATATCTACCTGTGTTTCTGGCACAAGCTGTAAAGACATTGACTCTGGAGAAAACACAGATTTGCTGTGGGGTTCCAATCATTAGTAAGGATAGTTCTGATAATGGTGTCAACTGCAAGGATAGAAACACATTTTGGAAGATGACTTACACACCCTAGCTGTGTGTGATAAATGCTGAATATGTTACCTATAGGCCTTGTGACTTGCTGTTAATAATGTGTTGTATTAGTAAAATCATCTATACTTCTTGCTAATACATTTGCTATGCATGATGTCAAAAATAGTTTCTAAAGTGTGAAAATAGATATTTAAGAAAAAGATGAATCTTGCCTTTACCTGAAACAGTGTGAGGTGTAACACAAGTTATGATGTGAACCAATGATGTAAGTAGTATTCATATTTATTTTGTACTTTCATTACAACTTCAGATCATTTGTTACTCTGTTGCCTTTTGTGTTTGCATGTTGTCAAGTGGCATATAAATACGTTTCATTGCTGAAGGAAAAAGAAAGTGAAAAATTAGTTTTGTCTTCCTTCTGTAGCGCAAACACACTTGGCAATGGTGTGCTTTTGTTAGCACTCTGGACAGTACAGATTGGGGAAATTCCATCTGTCACTTACCTATCTCTGAGGCACAAGGTTTAAGTGCAGTGAGCTTAGATAAAGAACACAGGTGGTTAATAGTTTGAATCCAGCTAAAAGATAATTTTGTAAAGAATGTCAGAATCTCATTTCTCACAACATTTTGATTGGGAATGTAAAATTAAAGACAAATGAGAATGATAAACATGTTTATTGCAACCAGTGCATCAGTAATGTTTGCATAACTAAACATTTCTATTTAGCATACATCATTAATGTTTGACATATAACCTCAAGCTAATGTGTTTACAATTTCTTTAACATGAGAATGATGATATTTAATGTAATATGCACTTGCATATATAAGATGGACACAATTGTTTCATTATAATCTTCATGACTTATCACATATCCTAGCCATGTGTTTAGTACAGCATGACTTGTGAAGTATGAGTGTAACATACCACAACCTGTGTTACTTAGGTCATACAATTATATCCATCTGAAATATACTTACAAACAGAAATACTGCCTTTTACATACAAATGCATTCCCTGGACTACTTAAAATCACACTTATACAAGGCTTTCTGAAGAATATATCCATTCATTCTGAAATTAGTATATCTCTAATTACTAAGTTTAAAGGGATGTTATCATGTGGCAGTGAGAATTAATAAGCTAGGTTTTAATTTTTGCATTCTTTACCCCATGAGTTTGATTCCCAGATGGCAAAACACAGTTTGTATAAGTCCCAACATCAAAATATGTTACAATTCATCATATTTATCCTTCTAAACACCAATGATTACAAGCCAAGCCATTAAGCATTGCAACATGCTTCAATAATTTCAGCATTACACATGACAAATTTCACTCCCGTGTTTCATACCCTTAGTGATACTTGAGTAAGTACTGCCAATGTGAATTCCAATGAATCCATGTGCTTGCAATTGTGCAAATGCAGTTGCCAAAGCTATATGTCCTTGTCACAACCTGTTACATGTGAGGTCTGAATTGGGCACCAATTCAGACATATATTTTTAGCTTGACTTCTGCAGACATGGCTGGCAGTAGAGAATGGTGCTACATTTATAGCACAAATGCTAGGTTTATAAGAGACCAGGATTAGTGTGGCACTCCCTGTGAAGTGCTACAGCTATAGGCTGCTGCAGGGAGATTATACCATGTTTCTGTATAATGCTGAGGCTTGAAATACCTTATGCAAGGCTGTCTCCAGTGCAACTAGCATTCCATTCACTGGGGTACAATATCATCAACACTATAGTGAACTGAAAATTGCAAGCAGGACCTCCTAAGCTAAAAGGAGGATGAATTTAAGACTGTAAATACCCTTCAGTTGTGTAAGTGTACTGCCCCATAACCTTTCTATGATATGGCATTATTTATCTAGCCAGTCAATGCAGTTATTCATTATGCTTTCATAGATACAGACTTTTTTACTGTACAGTTGCAGAGGAAATAGCAGCAAACCCTGAGGCACACCAGGAGAGACTAACTCACCTCAGAGAGAAACAGGGTAGATATACCTCACATCCAAATGTAAGCCAGATAAATATTTTCAGTCCCTCACTCTGCAGCATCTGCAGCAGGCATACCTCAACTATCAAGCATGCATGTCTTTTCCAGTAGCTCTTACTGATTGCAATAGGCAATGAGAACACCAGCTTAACTGTGAGTAGGTTCAGTACCCAGAAGCGGCAATTATGATTTTATTACAGGATAGTATTTCTAAAATATTAACAGGAATGACGAATGTATGATACGTACAATCATTACATGTGAATGCATATATCCTACATGGCATAGGGAAATAAAGGCTGCTATTTATTATATCCTTGCAGTGAGATTTGTTTATTTTATAACACATTAATATCTTTTCAGCATATCTGGATGTTGCAAAAGTGTGCAATAGATAATTATCATATTTGTTTATGTATTGAGAAACAGATCTGTTGAAAAAATAAAATAACTTGACATGACTTGGATCTAATTCTATTCCCCCCCCCCCCACCCACCTTATTGTTCTCTTTTTTTAATATATATAATTTCTTAACATTCTGCTGTTTGCATACCTTGCTGTTGAAAATAAAATTGCCAACAGCACAGAGAAGTAGTCCGACCACTGCAGCTCAGCCTGCCATACCTCCAAAGATGGCAGCAAAGACTTTGGGGTCACAACCAGTCAGCATTGCCTCCTCCCCTGCCCTACCTGTTCCACCTGCTACATATATGTCTGCCCCAGCTGCTGGTGCAGTGGTACCATCCATGACCAGTATGAGTAGATGTGACTCTTTTGTCACCAGGCAAGAGCTGCAAGGCCTGGTGGAGGATGTAATGGAGAGGGGCATTGGTGCCCAGATCAACAGGGTTGAAAAGGTCCTGCACTGGATTCCAAAAATGATACCACGTCCAGCACTGACACAGGCAGCTGACACAGTAGACAGTGATGACAGTTCTGAGAATGAAGACCAGATTCTCACTATTCTCGGCTGAATGTGGGTGCACCTGTGATGTCCTTTACCTATCGCCAAGCATGGTGGCCCCAACCTTTTGTGTCCATCACCATCCCTGTCTGTTGTGTACGTCCTATATGTCTTCTCCTGCTTCACACCCTATGCTACAATCTTGACCCTGACATTCCTAAGCTCCATCCCCAGCATTCCTCTCTAAGGAATAATACAGAAAATGGGCACCCGTCCCACAAACAATTACACCCATATATAGCTCCCCACTTCACCTACGTATCTTCTTGACACACTTGATTTGGTCCAGTTTGCTATGCAACATTATTCTGCAGTTGGCACCTATCCCTATTGTGGTGATTCTCTAAAGTCATGAAATTCTTTGTACAAATATACACTTACAGTATGTTCTGAAGAAGTGGATAGCTGTGGTGCTGTCCTACTACCCTTCTGCAAATTCCTGTATTCTTTTCCCTGTGACCTACCCTCTACTCCCCCCTCCCATTTTCACTACTACCCTATCAACTAAATTTTAACACATTTAATCTGGTCAAAAATAAATTCACATACCATGCACATGACCAGAAATGGCCCTTGGAGAAGCCTTCACTTTTTGTCCTCAACATTTGTACAGAGGTTGTCATAGCTCACTGATTCTGAATGACAATGAATGCTGCCTAACTTCCTATGGCAAAAGCTGAAGATTTTAAGTTCAGCTGCAGTAGTCCAGTTACTTTTGTGCAAATATGCTTAACTCCACCACACTATGGGAATACAGAGTAAAGGCAAACTACTCAATTACTGCAACAGCTTTTAGGCTGTTGGATGTAATGAACTTGAAGTTCCTATTTGTCATGCTGAGATAATTCCCATTTGTAGATTGTTGTTTTTGCATACTGTAATGGGTTTGATTATGGATGTAGGTCAAATTATTATTTCATGACATTTCATATTCCTATTGTATATTTAACTGCAAACATCTGTATTTCTCTCCATTTACATTTCATTAATGTAGCCTTTGAATAGTTCAGCAAGACATCATTTGCAAAAACAGTGCAACCAAGGTAGCCTTAGTAAACCAACCTTATTTTGCTGGTGTTAATGTTGGATGCACTCTCCTACCCCTTCTTTATCTCTAGATCAAGCACTTTATTATACAAAGCATTACAGCTTAATAGTGAGGTAATAAGTAAGAGTAACATACCATACAGATGGTCATACATGTCCCACAAAATATATTGTTTCTATTCCTCTTGCCATCTGTCTCTATCTCTCTGTTCATCACTTTTGCTTCAGTAAGTTGTGACTTTCCTTCAAGTGTGTTAAATGGTACAATGTAATAATTTCTTTGTGGTATGATGAGATCATTCTTACATGTAAAGATAGATTTTTGACTACTTTCAAGGGTTCTAATCCAGACATTAACTAAGTGTTACTGACTGTTTTTAGTACACTATTTTATGTGTGGCTGTTGCCTACATATTGTTATGAGACACCATTATACCGCTTCTTTCAGAAGCTACTTGGTCCCTGCCTCCATCTTACCCTGTCAACATATCTTCTCCCTTCTGTATCTTTAATATATCATCTCTGCATTTCTAGAATGCCTGGTGCTGAGCACCAAAATAGAATCGAGGCTAAATGGATGTACACAGCTTATGGCAAAATTTTGTGAGCTTTTGCCTTCAGCTGCATTACTCTAGCGTCCTTTGTGCTGCTGTGCTTAGATATGTATAGTCTGGTTAATCTACTTTTGAACAAGCTGAAGAGTTGAATGTACAGCATACAGATGTCAGGAGGATCATCATCTTTTTTCGTCTGTTCCCTTTAGGGGTCGCCACAGCAGATCGTCTGTTTCCATTTCTTCCTGTCCTCTGCATCTTGCTCTGTCACACCAACCACATGCATGTTCCCTCTTACCACATCCATAAACCTTATCTTAGACCTTCCTCTTTTCCTGTTACCTGGTAGCTTCATCCTTAGCATCTTTTTCCTAATATACTCAGCATCCCTCTTCAGCACATGTCCAAACCAACGTAATCTTGCCTCTCTGGCTTTGTCTCCAAACCTTCCAACCTGGGCTGACCCTCTAATATACTTATTCCTAATCCTGTCCACCCTCGCCACACCCAGTGCAAATCTTAACATCTTTAACTCTGCCACATCCAGCTCTGACTCCTGCCTTTTTGTCAATGCCACTGTCTCCAACCCATATAACACAGCTGGTCTCACTACCCTCTTGTAGACCTTCCTTTTCACTCTTACTGGTACTCATCTGTCACAAATTACTCCTGACACTCTTCTCCACCCACTACAACCTGCTTGTACTCTCTTCATCACCTCTCTTCCACGCTCACCGTTACTTTGAACTATTGATCCCAAGTATTTAAACTCATCCACCTTCGCAACCTCTACTCCTTGCATCCTCACCATTCCTCTATCCTCCCTCTCATTCACACACACATATTCTGTCTTAGTTCTGCTGACCTTAATTCCTCTTCTTTCTAGAGCATCTCTCCATCTCTCCAGGGTCTTCTCCACCTGTTCCCTACTCTTATTACAGATCACAATGTCATCTGCAAATGTCATAGCCCATGTCTGATCTCGTCTGTCAACCTGTCCATCACCATTGCAAATAAGAAAGGGCTCAGAGCTGATCCTAGATGTAACCCCACCTCCACCTTAAATACATCCGTCACTCCCACCACAGACCTCACCGCTGTCACACTACCCTCGTATATATCCTGTATCACTCTTACATACTTCTCTGACACTCCTGACTTCCTCGTACAGTACCACAACTCCTCTCTAGGCACCCTGTCATATGCTTTCTCTAAGTCTACAAAAACACAATGCAACTCATTCTGACTTCTCTGTACTTCTCCATAAACACTCTCAGAGCAAACATCACATCTGTAGTGCTTTTTCCTGGCATGAAACCATACTGCTGATCACTAATCATCACGTCCCTTCTTAACCTAGCTTCCACTACTCTTTCCCATAACTTCATGCTGTGACTGATCAATTTAATCCCTCTGTAGTTACTACAGCTCTGCACATCACCCTTATTCTTAAAAATCGATACCAAAACACTTTTTATCCATTCCTCAGGCATCCACTCACTTTCCAAGATTTCATTAAAAAATCTGGTTAAAAACTCCACTGCCATTTCACCTAAACACCTCCATGCTTCCACAGGTATATCATCTGGACCGACAGCCTTTCCATTTTTCATCCTCTTCATAGCTATCCTTACTTCCTCCTTGCTAATCCATTGTACTTCATGATTCACTATCCCCACATCATCCAACCATCTCTCCCTCTCATTCATTTTATTCATCAACCCCTCAAAGTACTCTTTTCATCCCCTCAACACACTCTCCTCGCTTGTATGTTTCCCTCATTATCCTTTATCACCTTTACCTGCTGCACATCTTTCCTAGCTCGGTCCTTCTGTCTAGCCAATCGTTACAGGTCATTTTCTCCCTCCTTAGTGTCCAACCTTTCATACAACTCTTCATATGCCTTAACCTTAGCCTTCACCACCTCTCTCTTTGCCATGCACCTCATCTCCTTATACTCTTGTCTACTTTCTACATCTCTCTGACAATCCCACTTCTTCTTTGCCAACCTCTTTCCCTGTATACTCTCCTGTACTTCCTCATTCCCCCACCAGGTCTCCTTGTCCTCCTTCCTCTGTCCAGATGTCACACCAAGCACCTTTCTAGCAGTCTCCCTTACTAGCTCTGCTGTAGTTACCCAGCTATTTTGTGACTCTTCACTGCCACCAGTGCCTGTCTTAACCCTTCCCTGAACTCCACCTCACAATTACCCTTTTTCAATTTCCACCATTTGATCCTTGGTGCTGCCCTCACACTCCTCCTCTTCTTGATCACCAACGTCATCCTACAAACCACCATCATATGCTGCCTAACTACACTTTCCCCCATCACCACTTTATAGTCTCCAATCTGCTTCAAACTGGCCCTCCTGCATAGGATATAATCCACCTGTGTGCATCTCCTTCCACTCTTATATGTCACTCTATGCTCCTCCCTCTTGTTAAAATACATGTTAGGAGGGTAATGAAGAGTAATACATGCATTCTTGTTTTCTGTAATTTGCTGTCACACAGGAACTTTCTGAAGTAGGGGTTCCCATGTGGTATATATAGAAAGTGCTCAGATCTGTCCATTTTTCTTTCAGTTTTCTCAAGTTTCAAATCTAGTTGTATGTCAAACTGTTTTTGAATGTTTTGTATGTCTGCTGTGGGTGTGAATGCTGGCTACACCTTTTCTTAAAAAAGCATTATCCTGCTCTTATCCTGCTTGCTCCCTGATGTGAAGTCTCTTTTGTACAGATCTTGTATATAAAGCAAACAGTAACACAGCACAAATAGGTGCAGAAAACAAACATGAACTAATGTGTTAGTATGTCTGTATTCTATATTTCTGTCACCGATTATCCACCTCTTCCCACTGTTTCTCTATCAACCAGTAAACCTCTGATTCGCAACTGTTTCCGTAAACCATGTTTCACCAGCAGTAATATACCTGGTCCCTCATGTGTTTCATAATACACCTCTAACATAAATATAAGGGTTGACTAACTGCAACTGTTACAATAAATGTGTAAATCATGATACCTGAAACATGAGCCTAACGCATATCTGTTTTTTATTCCATCAAACGTATTTATATGTGTGAAAGTTGGCATAGAGCACCATAAAGTACTGCTAATTCCCATTCTAAGTTCAACACCACAATATATGCTTACACATTGGCTAATACTTTGCTATCAGCAGGGCAATTTCCATTAGCAACACATCTTTTCTGGCAGAGAGTACAAAAAAGTACAACAGATATTTTTTGTTTAGCTTGCACAATGTTTGTGTGTCTGTATTGAATTTTGACAACATCGGTTAATGTATGTCTGCTCTCCAGTGGTTACACATGGTTCAGTATTACAGTGTTCGGTAACCTATTCACATATAATCCATCACTGTTATTCTGCAGTGCACTGTCCTATGTAGGAAGTGTCTGTTTGTATTGTTAACGCATATTATACAAACATTGACAAGACAAGTGTGCAATCATCCTGGAATGAATTGACAGGAATAGGTTCATAGGTTCACAGGTTCATAGGTTGGTACTAGGCTATTGGCCCTAGGGCCTATACAAGCCTAGCCATAACAATTCCTTGGATATTTCTTCCCACAATATTTACTTCTCTGGACCCCTGTCTAGCAGGGTGACTGACATGATCCCCTGGGTGAATTTCCTATCTCTCATCAAATCATCAAGGTTCCTTTTGAAGAGGGCCAAGGAGGCGCTCTGCTTGACATGTATGGGCAGTCTATTCCAGAGTATGAGGAGTCTCTGGGTCAGGAACCTATCCCTCCAGCATGTTTTGTTCATTGTGATGACAAGGTTTAGATCCCTGGAGCATGTGGCTCTGAGGGATTGGGATTTCTTTAAGTGGAGCATGTCCAACAGCTCAGGGTTTGACATGGCCTTGTATGTTAAGCAGAGATCACCTCTGAGTAGACGATATGCCACAGAGTATAGCTGGAGTTTTTTTAGATGGTTAGCATATAGCATCTGCTTTAGGCCTGTGATTCTTTTAGTGAAGTATTTCTGTGGTCTTTCCAGCAGTTGCAGATGTCTTGTGAGGTACATACCAAATGGGGCATTATACTCTATAATGGGTCTAATGAGGGATGAGTACAGTGGGACAATGACCTTCTTTTTTCTGGATGAAAATCCCTTAGTGATGAGGTGTGCCACATAGAAGGATTTCCTGACTGTTGTGGTGATGTGGTTATGGAAAGTGAGACCACTGTCCACCTGTGTCCGTAAGTCTCTCATCACACTTTCGATGTTTAGTGTATTGCCACCTATGTGGTAATTCATCGGCACATGTTTTTTTTTCCAAAGGGGATAACTATATATTTCTTAGCATTAAGCTTGAGCCCATGGCTCTGGCACCAGGCATCTGTTTCTGTAAGGCCCTTTTGTAGAATATCCACATCATTTGGGGATTCAATAATGGCTCCTAGTTTGCAGTCATCTGTGAACTTTGTTAGCCAGAGTCCCTTAGTGTTGACCTGTACTTCAGAGAAGTAGATGCCAAACAAGAGTGGTCCCAGGACTGAACCATGAGGTACTCCACTTGTCACTTGCCTGGAGCTGGATTTGGAGTCAGCTACTTTTACAGTCTGTGCTCTGTCAGTAAGCCATTTGGCAACCCATCGAGTGACGTAGGGATTTATGCCCAGCTTAGTAAGTTTATCTATGATTCCAGAATGGGGGATGGTGTTAAAGGCCTTGGCAAGGTCCAGATATGCTGTGTGGACCGCCTTACCCTCGTCCACAGCTCTGGAGACTGATTCGAAGAAGTCAGTCAGGTTCAGTAGACAAGATCGCCCCTTCACAAACCCAAACTGGGTGGGGTCCAGTGTTTGAAGGTTGCCAATGTCTTTGTTTATAAGTTCCATGATAATGCGTTCTATGCCCTTGCAGATCAGGCTCGTCAGACTGATGGGACGGTAGTTCCCGGGATACAAGATGGATACCCGCCCCCTTGTGGACTGGGATAACTGTAGCTGTGCGCCACTCAGTGGGCACGAAGCCTGAGGTGAGGCTATGATTAAACATGACACTTAGGTGAGGTGCCAGTTCATTTTGTAGTTCATGTAGTACACAGCCTGGGATGTCATCTGGTCCCATGGATGCTGTATTCTTAGCTTTGGAGAGTGCGGTTTCTACCTGTGTGTCCGTGATTACCAGAATTTGGCAATCTTTTCGTATTGAGATGCATCCTTTAGGGGGTGAGAGGGGGGTGACGTTGGCACTAAATCGATCTGCCAGGATATTGGCAATATCCTTGGGATCAATATATTTAATGCCATTCTGTTGAAACTCAGAGCAGATCTGAGCATTGCCATTTAGATTGCTGACATAACTATAGAATGCCTTGTGGTTGTCTTTGGAATCTTTGGCAATTTGATTTTCGTAACTAGCTTTTGAGGATTTTATGAGAGATCTCAGCTTCTTACTGAGGTTGGTGAGGGAGTTTTTTGCATCCTGGGATTTTCCTCTTTTCTGCAACAGTTTCTTCCTTCTGTTGAATAGTTTGTTTATAGCAGGGCACCACCACATTGGCTTCCTTTTTTGGAGGAGAGCATCTTGGTTCTATTTGGGATGGCACGATTCATGCACAAGTGGATGTGCTCGTACAGTGCCTTAGTGTAAGATTCTGCAGTTGAACTTTCAGATCCCGTCTGCATGGGTGTCAAGAAGTTTGTCACTTCTGACTTCAGTAGCATGAAGTTGGCTTTAGACAAGTTTTTTAAGGAGGTTTCCTTACTGGGGGGTGGGGGTGGGATGTGGATGTCAGGGGTGATTTGCTTATGATCAGACCTGACCAATGAGGGGGTGACCACTGGTGTGGACCATCTATCTCTCATGTTGGTAATGACCAGGTCTAGGATATTGGAGCCCCTGGTGGGACAATGGATTAGTTGATCCAGGGCATTGGAATTTATGAATTCCAAGAACCGTTGGGAAAAGGAGTTGGTACCCGAGTAGTTTTCCCAGTTAATGGCAGGGTAGTTGGATGACTGAAAACTGGGTGCCATAGTGGATAGTACATCGGACACAGACATCCTTCAGAGGGGTCTCACGGAAACTGATAGCTGGTGCCAGAGCCATGGCCTGAAGTTAAACGCAAAAAAGTGTATAGTCATACCCTTCAGGAAAAACAAGGTAACCCCAAGCTACCATATAGGTGGCAACCCACTAAGCACAGAAGAGGTTATCAGGGACCTGGGTACCCAGGTTGACAGTGGCCTCTCATTTGACACTCATGTTGCTAAAGTGGTTCGAAAGACCTTCTACATTGCCCATCTGATCATGAAGGGATTCACATCCAGATCAAGTGAGGTCATTGTTCCCCTGTACTCTTCACTTATCAGACCAATGATCGAGTACAATGCCCCATTCGAGATGTATCTCACCCGACACCTGCAGCAATTGGAGAGACCCCAAAAGTTCCTCACCAAAAGGATAAAGGGACTCCAAAACCTGTCATATACTGCCAGACTGAAGAAACTCCAACTCTATTCAGTTGCATACCGTCTGCTCAGAGGTGACCTGTGCCTGACATACAAGGCCATGACCAACCCGGAATTAATGGACATGCTCCACCTCAAAAAATCCAAATCCACCAGAACCACTAGAGCAAGTGACTTAAGCCTTAGCACGGATATAAATAGGACGTGCTGGATGGATAGATTTATCACACAGAGACTCCCCATGCTGTGGAATAAAATCCCGGTCCATGTGAGGCAGAGCACCTCGCTGGCTCTGTTCAAGAGAAATCTTGACCGGTGGATGGGAGATCGTAGGTTTACCCCGGGAATCATCTCTGTGTCACTGCTGGACAGAGGCACAACAAACTAATGGGCACATTATTTCTGACATAAGGGGTGGCGTAAGCCACATAACTTTGGGCTAGGCTTATAAATGCCTTAGGGCAGATAGCCTAGTATAAACCTATGAACCTATGAACCTATGAACCCAGTATTAGCGTGTTTGGTTGTATCTTAATATTTTCCAGTATGTTTAGAAAGGTGTAGTGAGAATCTTTGGGCATGGTGGGGGATCTGGATTTGGATTGCAGTCTTACCTAGTGTTAGTTGCACCTGGAGAATTTCAGATGCATTGTGTTGGGCAACTAGCCTGGAGGTATGAATATCCTTGGTGAATATGGACACTCCTCCACCTTTAGTGTTTCAGTCTTGGTTTTGTGGCCGAAAAGTGTGGTAAGAGTTGTAGCCTGGTATTGCAGGGGTGCTCTCTGGAGCCTTGAACCAAGTCTCAGTTACTGCACAGATATCGATGTTCTCCATTTTTAGGAGTGCCTCGAGAGAGTGCATTTTGAGGTTTAGCCTTCTAGCATTGAGTAGCATTACCTTCAGATTTTGCATGCTTGTATCTGTTACGGTGGTGGTTTTGTCCTTTGAATCTTGCCTAAAAAAAGGCACTAAAGGGGTGGCAACAGCTTTTTAGCCAGTAACCTGAATCCCAAGGGTGACAGGTGCAGACCATCTCTGGCAAAGCATCGTGGTTTGTCGATCATGTCTTCCCAGGCAGACAGATACTGGATCCCCTTTGAATGACACCAGAAGCTTAGCCAATTGTTGAAGTCAATCATTTTGTCCCTATACCATGGTATTATTTTGGGTGAAGGCAGGATGCTACTCAGGGCTAGGGTCATACCTGCCTGGGCCACATGATCCGAGAGTGCTTCCATGTCTCTTTTCATGTAGTCCAGGGAGGTACGTCTCAGGTCATTCACTGCAGCACGGACAATGACAGAGTCGTATTTGTACTTGTTGTGGAGTGACTTGAGTGCATGCGTTATGTGGCGGATCTTGGCACCCGACAGGCAGCTGACTGTAATTTTCTCCTTGTTCAGCCTGGTGAGTGGGACATCAGTGTGCCTGACTATAGAGTCACCTATGACTAAAGTGTTAGGTAGATTGTCTTGCCTTAGAGGCTGTTGTTGGGTGGCACACTGGTGTTGTGAGCTATGTGTCACTTTGGTTGTGACTGGTGTTTGCTTGTGTTTCAGCTTCAGAGGTCCTTGTTGCAGGGGCAGGTTAATGTTAAGGGCCTCCGCATATGTAGGGTTAGTGTTGCTATGTGTAGGTGTTGATGGTGTGAGTTTTGAAGGGCTATGAGTTGCTTGAAGTGTAGTGCAGGTGTTAACCTTCTCCTCTTGACTGTCTAGCACAATCTTGGAAGGAGAGAGCTTTGCTTCCAGTTTGGCTATGTAAGTGCATCTCTCGCAGGTTGTAGTGTTGGGTGGTAGGAGGAGGGGGTTGTCTGTGTACATGAGGCAGTTGCCGCATTGCTCCAGAATGCCCAGATTCACCAGGTGGACAGGAGAAATCACTGGAAGCTGACCCTTGGACATGCCTGTTTAGGTGCTTTTTTTGTAAAGTATAAGAGCTGTTTTCCCTTACCTTTGGAATATACTTTGCAATTATAGGCTGTTTAGTGTCTACGATTAATTTCTCCTTATTGATAAGGAGAGTTGAGTGCTTGTATCAGTTTCAGGCTTCCTAGTGCTTTCCAGCAGGTTCTAGAGTGAGTGTAGTCACAGGGGTTCAGATTTTAGTGCTACTACTGAGAAACCAGCTAATTCTAAGGGAAAATTTGAAGAGCAGACTTTCCTGCACCTGGAATAGTTTAACTGTAGCCTTGTGGTGCTGCATGATGCAAAAAATGTGCAAACACACTCGTTTTTAAGCCAGAAAGTTGAAAGGGATAGAAATCAGCCCAAAAAGGCTAATAAAATTGCAATGTCAGAGCTGGAAACCAGTCTTCTAGCGTTAGATAGGCAGTACAATGCTCACCATTTCCTCTGGTAAGCAGTAGGACTTCCCTCTACCACAGCAAGGTCTGGATAGATCTGAGCACAGAAAATAAAGTCCTGAGACATGCAAAGCCTGGGATCTGGACTGGCTAGGAAAGGTGGGAAACAAGCAAACAAGACAGTATTTTTTTGTTAAAACAGGCTAAACAATGCAATAATACAGTAAATAAACACAGAAAAGGCTAACACACTTGAGTGTGTTGTCCTAAACAGTAAAATCAATTAAACCTCTACAGATATAATCCACTGGCTTCCCATACTGTGAAACAAGTACATGTTCCTCACAGTAATGCAATGTACACGAAGGTCAGTATATACATCTTAGAAGAGAAGTATGTCATCACAGGAGACAATTACAGCACTGTTACAGTCTCCATTGTCTCCAATGATGTACAGTAGCTTCTGTTCCAGACAGTGGATTTTTACGAATTACAACTGTGCTTTTTCACACCATTAAATTCCGACTCCTCCTATGCCGCTTGTGAATAATAGTGTGCTCTCTAGATTGTGTAACTAGATTGGTAGGAAGTTTAATGGTTAATGTGGGAAACGTGTCTGTGTGTGTGTGTGTGTGTGTGTGTGTGTGTGTGTGTGTGTGTGTGTGTGTGTGTGTGTGTGTGTGTGTGTGTGTGTGTGTGTGTGTGTGTGCGTGTGTGCGTGTGTGTGTGTATTGGGGGGTATAATGGCAGGTAAGTAACAGATTGTGTTGTGTCCACTTCTTTTTGCACACATCTGCCTTATCCCACTTTTAACAGGAACATCCTTTCTGCCAGAAAATAATGAGATCATCGTGTCAAAAGTGCACTCTCTTTCCTTAAAAGTCAGACTTCTGTGGTGCTTGTGAATAATATTGTACTCTCTAGACTATGTAACTATACAGTTAGGGGGTTTGATACTCAACATGGGAATTAAGTGTGTGTGTGTGTGATGGAGGGTGTATAGAGTCAGGCGGGCATGTCCTCCAACACAGCTGTACTCAGTCACCTTCCACTCTGGAGAAATGTTTTAAACAGCTAGATGACTCCACCATCCACTTATCCCACCTTTCTCAACAACATCTTCTCTGCAACACACTCATGAGGTCTTTCTTTTTCAAGTGCTCTCTGGCTCTATAGAATTCAGACTTCTCCTGTGGCACCTGTGGTTCAAGCAGTTATCTCTAGAAGGTGTAACTAGTCAGGTAGGTGGTTCAAATACAGCACTGACTACCATGCGTGGGCAGTGGAATGCTTTCACTCATACTTGCAATATGTAACATTCCACTCAAGTGACATGTTTTGTCTAGAACTGAAATCCAACTTCAGTGCATTGAGTTTTAACCATAGCAGTGTTTCTACAATGAAATTCTACTAAAACATGCTGTATGTATCATTTGTAGTCAGATTTCTACTGTGGTGTGTGTGTTTAATGCAATGACCTGTATATTATGTAACTAGGCAGGTAGGTTGGTTGACTCTCACAGTGGTGGACTTGTCTGTGTGGGGTTATACAGTCCTGTAGTTATAGCTTCCACAACAGCTGAAATCAATCCACTTCCAAATAGGGAAATCTTTAGACAGGTAGATGAGTCCCCCCTCACCTTATCCCACTTGTTATAACATCTTCTTTGCAATATACTGATGAGGTCATTCCTTCTAAAGTGCACTCTCACATTTTAAAAGTCAGACCTCTGTGCTTTTCTTACACTATTGTCTAGAATGTGTAATTAGATAGGTCAGAGGTTTGAATTCATCCATGATTATGTACTAAGAGTGTCTGTGTTTGAATGTCAAAGGATTCAAGATTGGTTTACACACATTTGTAGTGGCAACGTTTACAACTGCAGATGGCTTTAAAAGTAATTTTAATAATCTCCTTAGCAATGCACTGCTGATGCCATCCTTTTCTTGATACTGTGTGCCTCACTTGTACTCAGGTTTCTGCTGTGGTGCTGGCTGCCGATACTGTGCTCTTTTGCTTGTGTAACTAGATAGGTAGGTGGAGCAAGTCCATCCTTGCTTAAAGTGTGTGACTGTGATTACTATCATATATGGTTGGCTACATCACAACCACCATTACGTACACTTCCACTCATGAGATGTATTTTCAGTAGCAAGGTGTTAAACAAGCAAATTCTACCATCCCCAGGGAAATTACATTTTTGACAATGCAATCATTACACAATGGTTACATAACTACAGTATCTCACATTTGTAATGTGACTTCTCCTAGGGTGCTTGAAGTGCTGTAAGCCCTTCAAGGCTATGCTTTGTGGATTGTGCACCTATACAGGTAGGAGGTTTAAGTCCAACTGTGAGTGTGTCTTTCCCTGTCATACAGTGCAGATTACTGTGCAGATATATGATGTGCAGCAGTACAGTGTTATTGTGACTTTTGACTACTTTTTGGCATAAACATCCATCTAATAAACATGGGTGATGTCATCCATACAACTGGACACTGTCACAGATGTTGATTCCTCTTACAACAAACTATGATAATGCCTCACATAGCAATGCTTTTATTCAGAGTGATGATGACATGGGATTACATTTTCCTTTCATAACATTTGTAGTAAGCATTCTCGTCTGGTACGAGGAAATGAGGCACTATTCTGTATGCTGTTTCCTCACTACAGCAATTACAGGCACACATATCTCTTTCAAGAATAACATGATGCAATGCCTTGAAATATCGACAATTGTAGTGACATTTCTACCGTGGCCCAATCATTCTCTACAATATCATGTATTTTCCGTAATCGAATGTTTAGGTATTCAACATCCACATTCAGTACATGTTAGCATTGTTGGTCCATATACTGTAATGCCTGAATGGCATCCACCACTGTTATAATGTGCACATTTACAGTGGGAGAGCCTCCACCATCCCTTTATCTCAGCGAGATTGTTTGCAAGACATGCATATGATGCAATGACTTAGCATACATGGAATGTCAGACTTGTATTAAGATTTCCACTGTGGCACTTGTGTTTCATCCACATATCATTAGTCTCTAGACTTACATAGCTTGCTGTTCAATTCCTAAAAGGACAACATTATATGAATGTACTGACGTTACACAAAAACTATTCTATGTAGTTATTCATATCCATTTTTATGTTGGACAGTGATATAAAATCACATACCAACATGAGTGACCGGTGTTCCACACCTGAAGTCAACTCCTCGTTTGTCAGATCCAGCCATAAGCTAATCACCCTAGATATCCACATCCCACCCACACCCACCATTAAGGAAACTATGGTAAAAAATTTCTCCAACGCCAACTTCATGCTTCTTAAGACAGAAGTGGCGAGCTTCATGACACCCATGAAGATGGAAATTACAGTTAAGACTGCTGAATCCTACACAAATGGACTCTATAATTACTTACACGAGTGCATGGATAATGCTATCCCAAACAGAATCAAGATGCTATCCTCCAAAAAAAGGAAGCCAATCTGGTGGTACCCTGCCATAAACAAACTCTACAACAGAAGGAAGAAACTGTTGCAAAAGAAAGTAAAATCCCATGAGTGGATGAGCTCCCTGGTCAGCCTCAGTAGAAGATCCTCCAAAGCTGGCTACGAAAACAAAATCACCACTGATTCTAAGGGCAACCACAAAGCATTCTATGGCTATGTCAAGAATCTCAATGGCAACACCCAGATCTGCTCTGAGCTACAATACAACGGCACGAAAATTATAGAACCAACGGATATTGCCAACATCCTGGCAGATAGGTTCAGTGCTAACTTTACCCCCCTCTCACCCCTAAAGGGCCCATATCTATACAGGAAGAATGCAGAGTCCCTGTAATCACATCTATGCAGGTAAAAACTTCTCTCTCTAAAACCAAAAACACAGCATCCATGGGACTGGACAACATCCCAGGCTGCGTTTTACATGAACTTCAGAACGAACTGGCTCCCCACCTAAGCAACATGTTCAATCATAGTCCCACTCCACAAAGGGGGAGCCACCACTGATCCTGGGGACTATCAGCTTATTAGCCTGATGAGCCTGGTCTGCAAGGTCATGGAACGTATCATCATGGAACCCACAAACAAAGACATTGGTAACCTCCAAACTCTGGATCCCACCCAGTTCAGGTTTGTGAAAGGCAGATCACGCCTTCTGAACCTGATTGACTTCTTTGAGGCAGTCACCAAAGCCGTAGACGAGGGTAAGGTGGTTCACACAGCCTATCTTGACCTCACCAAGGCTTTTGACACCATCCCGCATTCTGGAATTATAGCTAAACTCATAAACTCACTAAACTAGGTATAAGTCCCTACATCACAAGATGTGTTCACTGACAGAACCCAGACTGTAAAAGTTGCAGACTCCAAACCTGAATTCAAACCAGTGACAAGTGGAGTGCCATAGGATTCAGTCCTGGGACCTCTCCTGTTTGGTATCTACTTCTCTGAAGTACAGGCTAACACAGAAGACCTCTGGCTAACAAAGTTCACAGATGACTGCAAACTAGGAACCATAGCCGAGTCTCCAAATGATGTGGACATCCTACAGAAGGGCCTCACTGAGACAGATGCCTGGTGTCAGAGGCATGGCCTCAAGCTCAATGCCAAAAAGTGCATTGTCATCCCCTTTGGTACAAACTCTGTACCCATGAACTACCACATAAACGGCAGTCTACTTAACACCAAATGTGTGATAAGAGACCTTGGGACCCAGGTGGACAGTAATCTCTCCTTTGATAATCACATTGCCACAGTAGTCAGGAAATCCTTCTCTGTGGCACACCTCATCACAAAAGGGTTCTCATCCAGGAAAAAAGAGGTCATTGTTCCCCTGTACTTGGCACTCATTAGACAGATTATAGAGTACAATGCCCCTTTTGGAATGTACCCCACAAGACATCTGCAGCAGCTGGAAAGGCCACAGAAGTACCTTACAAAGAGGATTACTGGCCTCAAACAGATGCCCTACACTGACCATCTCAAAAAACTCCAGCTTTACTCCGTAGCATATCGCCTACTCGAGAAGATCTCTCCCTAACATATAAAGCTATGTTAAACCCAGAGCTGTTGGACATGCTACACCTAAAGAAATCCCAATCTCTCTGAGCTACATGCTCTAGGGACCTAATCCCTGTCACCACTATAAACAGGACATGCTGGAAGGATAGATTCCTGTCCCAGAGACTTCCTATACTCTGGAACAGGCTACCCATCTATGTCAAGCAAAGTTCCTCATTAGCGCTCTTCAAGAAAAATCTTGATGAGTGGATGGGAAATAGGAAATACACCCCGGAGATCACTTCTGTGGCTCTGCTCAACAGGGGCACAGGAAAATAACTTTCTTGGGTGGCATAAGCCAGGGAACCTTGTTGGCTAGGCTTACTTAGGCCCTTGGGCTGATAGCCTAGTACCTACCTATGAAACTATGTTGTGATTGCATGGCACTGAAATGGTTATTTGCGCATGTCATGCTGTGAATGCTGCTATGACATGTCCATTGAGTACTGGCTTGTACAGCATACCTACACAGATATAATGTGGTTCAGTTCTGGAGCAGTGTGCATCCTACACAATGTAAACAGCTTCCTTTAATATCAAAGAAGCATTGATATTGTACTGCTCACTGCTTTGTGGACAGTAACATGCTTAACTCCTTTTCAGCATTCTGAATAACTCAGATTATTGATATTATATTCGTAACTCCATTCTTACTTCACACATTGATTTCAGTTATTTTTGAAAGCATCTATTACTATCTCTTGTAGCACATACAATCAATACAGAGGTCTGTAGAGAGTTTAGTTTCATAGGCAGGGATTTTGAATCTGGTAACATCTATCTGTCAGACAACTGTGACAGACAGCAGTTGCTTACACACAGAAATTAGTTACGGCAGTCAGAGGACCACCTTTTTCAGGCCTTGTCCTACAGGTAAGACATCCATATCCCTTATGATAGACAAGTGCTGTAAAGCTCTTCAGAGGTGTTCTTCATGACACAGCTGGTATGTGTATTTCTGTGGCATCCATGAATGATATGCATCTCTCAGATATCTGTCCTGGCATGTGTTCAAAAATAACAAGATGCAAATGTTTAGTATGTCATTGCTCATAGGCATTACTTGCTTTTGAAATAATTATGCTCTGTACTGTGTGTTTCCATCCAAACATTTCTTTATTATTGCAGTTCCTTTCTTCACACTGTTCAGCTTAATGGCAGATGAGAGCATTCATAAAATGTTTCTCACTGTATGGCACGCTGCCATATCATCAGAAATTCTGACTGATGACACTTTCTTGTGTGCCGGTGCGTTAAACTGCTGTTATATTACTGTTCCCTGTGATTCCTTGAGAGCATGCCCAGTATAACAATGTATGAGATGTGTGGTATTTACCAGTGGAAAACATGCAACAATCATAAACTCTCATCCAATCTGTGTTGTCATTTGTCAGTTATGTATGTTGTGTGTTATTATATTACCATTTAGCATTTATATGACTATACAACACATGCTTGCCCATTACATATTTATAGGTGATAAACTCCTTTCCTGTGGGTGCCAATGACAGTTATTTGCAAAAACATGCCCCTTTCTGATGTGCATTACCCAACAGCTGTAAGGCTCAATGCTAAAGTCTAAAATACAGCAGTGGTGTCGGCTGCCATACTTAAATTCCCTGTATCGAGATCTCATAAGCAATATTTATTTATTATTTATTTGTTAACATTTGATTACTGGGAAAGTCCAACTGGGTAGAAGCCCATTTTCAGTGGAGGCCTGCAGAGAAATGCTCCAAATTATTATAAAACATTTTAAGAACAATAATTGTACAATCTTCCAAAATAAAACAAAACCACAGTAACTGCAGTGTATGCAATTATCCCATAATGTATATACAGGGGAAGTGGTTGGCATGATGGTTAAGGTGTTTACCTTACAGACTCAAGGTGCAGGGTTTGATTCTCACAGGGGGTAATTAGCTAGGTTTAAATGGTCCATAAGGACAGTTAGCTTAGTACTACTCTATTAACCTACTGTTCTTGTGAACTGTTATCTCACCTCAGAAATGTATTAACATGTAAATCACATTAACTTCCCTTTGTTACACTGTAGCTTTATGTCCCTCTTGCATCCTTTGTTAGCATGTCCATTGTTATTTATGTGCATAGATCAAGTCTTGTCATTGAGATTAATTATTACATCAATATGGCAGTATTTATATGTTACAAATGTTTCTTAGACACTTCATCACATTTACTTGCAGTATCTGAATACATTTTCCCCTGTTATCCTCCCCTCTTAATTACTTTTGCAGCAAAACCAGTGTTATTTGAGTACAGTTCCCTCACTTCACTTCCCTCCTTCAGAATTGTTTCACTGTACTTGCCCTTAGTATTTCTGGGCTACAGCACATGCTCATTTATTAGGTTTGCTTATAGAGAAGCCATTTTGTTTAAATTCTGTACTCATGCTTGTAAGCACATTTCCATGACCACAAATACTATTGCTCACCATGAAAAAGTGCTTGCAAATGTGAAGGCTTGATAAGCAGAATGCATATTTGATTAGCACTGCTGTTTGTCACAATAGCACATTTAAATTGTTTAGGCTTCAATAAAACTACACAATTGTTAATGAATCCCTGGGTTTGACTTGTGGCTGAAGTTTCTTATTTTAGCATTCCTGTTAATGCATTGTGAACTTTTAACATGTTCCCAAACTGCCTCATGTACACAGACAACTCCCTCCTCCTACCACCAAACACTAATACATGTGAGAGATGCAGTTATACAGCCAAACTGGAGGCTAAGCTCTCTCAACCCAAGACTGGATCAGACAGTCAAGAGGAGAAGAGAAATACTGGCATTACACCACCAGTCTCACATAGACCCATTAAACCAGCACTGGCAAAGAACACACATAAATACACAAAAACATACTCGGAGGCTCTAAATAAAAATCTGCAAAACCAACAGAGACCTCCAAAGCAAATATCCAAGCAACCTCCACCCCCCAACACAAACCATAAAACACATACTTCACAAAACCAGTGTTCCATGCAATCACAGCCCTTAAGGCAAAATAATATACCCAACATACTAGTAATAGGTGACTCTATAGTAGGGCACACTGACGTCCCACTCACTAGGCTGAATTAGGAGAAGGTTATTTTTAGCTGCCTGTCGGGTGCCAGGATCCTCCACATAACACAAACACTCAGGTCACTTCAGAACAAGTACAAATATGACTCTGTCATTGTCCATGTTGGTGTGAATGACCTGAGCCGTACCTCCCTGGACTACATGAAAAGAGACAAGGAAGAGCTCTCTGATCATGTAGCCCAGGCCGGTATGACCCTGAACCTGAGTAGCATCCTGCCCTCACCAAGAGTGATACCGCAGTATAAAGAAAAAAATTTCGATTTCAACAATTGGCTAAGTTTCTGGTGTCATTTAAAGGGGATCCAGTATCTGTCCACCTGGGATGACATGCTCGACAAGCCATGCTGCTTCACTAGAGACGGCTTGCACCTGTCACCCTTAGGCTTTCTAATACTTGCCAAGGCTCTTGCCACCCCCATAGTGCCTTTTTTAGGAAAGGCTCAAAAGACAAACCCACCGCCATAAATAGCACAAGTAACAAAAACTGAGAGTAATGCTGCTCAATGCCAGAAGTCTAAACCTCAAAATGCACGCACTTGAGGCACTCCTCAGTATGGTAAAAATCGATATATGTGCAGTAACAGAAACCTGGTATAAGGCTCCAGAGAGCACCCCAGCACTTCCAGGCTACAACTCATACCATACATTTCGGCCACAGAACCCAAACCAAAATACAAAAGGCAGGGGCGTATCCATATTCATCAAGGATACCCACACCTCCAGCTTAGTGGCACATGACGATGCTTCAGAGATCAACCACGTGCAACTAACAATGGGAAAAACTGCAATTCAAATTGTAGCTTGCTACAGATGTCCAACCATGTCCCAGGACCCCCATTCCACATTTCTGGAAACAATGGGAAACATAAAGATCCTACCAAACACCCTAATATTGGGTGATTTCAATTACCCAAACATTAACTGGGAGAACTACTCAAGTACTAACTCCCTTGCCCAACTTTTCCTAGAATTTATAAACTCAAACGCCCTGGTTCAACTGGTCAACACTCTCACCAGAGGTGACAACATATTGGACCTGGTCATCACCAACATGGGCGACCGGTGTTCTACACTAGAGGTCAACCCCTCGCTGGTTAGATCTGGCCATAAACAAATCACTTTGGATATCCATATTCCGCCCCCACCCCCAGACAAGAAAGCCACCATGAAAAACTTTTCAAAAGCAAACTTCACGTTACTTAAGACCAAGGTGGAAAGTTTCAAAGCCCCCATGCTGAAGGGTAACACTGTCTAAGCTGCAAAATCTTTTACTAATGCATTCTATGGGCAGCTACAAGAATGCATGGATCGTGCCATCCCAAGCAAAACCAAGACTCACTCCTCCAAGAAAAGGAAACCAGTCTGGTGGACTCCTACACAAGCTATACAATAGAAGGAGGAAACTAGTACAGAAAAGAGTAAAATCCCAAGAAGGGAAGACATCCCTGATCAGTATCAGCAAGAAACTATGATCCCTCATAAAATCATCAAAGGCGAGCTTTGAAAGAAAAATTGCCAAGGACTCCAAAGATAACCACAAGGCATTCTTTAGCTATGTCAAGAATCTAAGTGGCAATGCCAAGATCTGCTTGGAGTTAGTGCAGAATGGCACAAAATACACTGAACTGACCAATATCACCAACATCCTGGCAGACAGATTCAGTGCAAACTTCACCCCCCTCTCACCCCCAAAAGGGCCTATAACCATACCAGAAGAATGTAGAGTCCCTGAAATCACAGACACTCAGGTTAAAACAGCCCTCTCCAAAGCCAAAAACACAGCATCAATGGGACCGGATGGTATCCCAGGCTGCATCCTACATGAGCTCAAAGACGAACTAACCCCTCACCTAAACACACTGTCCAAACTCAGCCTCTCCACAGGCTACATACCCATAGAGTGGTGCACAGCAATGGTTATTCCACTCCACAAAGGTGGAGCCACAACAGACCCTGGGAACTATCGCCCTATAAGCCTGACTAGCTTGGTCTGCAGGGTTATGGAGCGCATCATCATGGAACTCATTAACAGAGACATTGGGAACCTCCAAACACTGGACCCTACCCAGTTTGGCTGTGCTAAGGGCAGATCATGCCTCCTAAACCTGGTGGAGTTCTTTGAGACAGTTACCAAGGCTATAGACGAGGGAAAGGTGGTACACACAGCCTACCTAGACCTCGCTAAGACTTTCGACACCATTCCCCAGGGGGCACCGAAAGCCAACACATTCTGGCTAGGCTTATAAATGCCTTTGGGCAGATAGCTTAGTACCCATCTATGAACCTATGAATCTATTGGGATCACCACTCAAAGTCTTTCTTATAAGTTAGTGTTGTGATCTACAACAGTTTGAGTGGTATCTTCTCTTCTTCCTCCGGTCTCATTAGCAATACCAAGTAGACTTATTAGATGCCTACCTGACAAGAGCTGAAAGGATGTAAATGCCATAGATGCCAGTGACAGAACTGTATCTGGTACAAGACAACCAAGGCACCTGCCTAGGGCCTGGTGCTAACTGGGGCAGCCCCATCGGTGCAGCCAACCCTATAATTCATGCCAACATTAGAAAGTTTTATTGATGTACAGTCATGGCCACTAAGTTCATGACCATGAATCAGTAAATCAATTAAAAAGTGCTGTGTGTCTCCAGTCCCATTTATCCCAATAAACTACCTAAAGGTAATGTAGTCACAGCACACAGCTACTTGCCTGCTGTTTATCTGGTATGCCTGCTTTTGTACAACCTGCAATCCGTTCTTCTTTCATGAGTTGGAGACCTGTACTGCAAGAAACAATTATTCTTGGTGATCTTAATATTGATTGGCAACTGCTAATAACCGACCTTCCTAAAAAACAATGAGCCTGTGTGGTTTAACTCAACTTATTACCACCCCTACCAGGTTCAGTAAAATAGTAACAAACAATCAGTTCTAGACTGGATACTCACCAACACACCAAACAAAAGTCTCACCTCTGGCTCCCTCTATGATTCCCTAAGTGTCCATCTCGCCACCTTCATCAAAAGATAACTAAACAGTCCCATCAAACAGCATCATTATAATCATGGGTAGAATTTCTGCACATTTCTAAAAGAAACTTTTATTATCAGCCTAAAATCTATTAATGGTACATTTTATAAACACTACCTATATATTATAGTGTTCCTGATTTAACAAAACATTCATAGATATTCTAAACTACCATGCCCAACTGCAGATCAAAACAGTCAAAATTAATCCCACTCCTTGGTTAATCAGAGAAACTAAACCGCTAATGAGGCAAAGGGATATTGCTTGGAAAGACTGGAGGCAAGCCAAAGCCCAGCAAAATCTTTAGCAATACAAACACCTCAGAAATACCATTAAACACAGGATATAATTAGGCTAAAAAACATACTTCAGCAATTCCCAGTTTACTATCCAAAACAGCCCCAAACATTCTTAATCTGCAATCAACAAGCTGCTACACCGTACCGTCCATGTTACTTATCCCACCCCATCCACTAATAATAAAACTAAAATTATTGCCTCACAATTCAATGCCCACTTCATAGAAACCTTTGCCTCCTTCCTAAATAACTCTACCTCAACCCCCGAACTCTGAATAGGCCCAAATATTTGTCCAACTGTCTTCTCCCTAGAATCAAGTCCCATTTCTACCATCAAGAAGTATCTTCTTTACCTAAAACCAACCACACTTTCCCCAAATAATCTACTGGCTGAATATACTAAAATTGCAGCTGATGCCCTGGCTTATCCTATCTCCACTCTAATAAACCATCCATCAAAGAAAATTACATTCCTGCAAAATGGAAAAAATCCTGCATCTTACCCTTACACAAAGGAGGTCCCTCCACAGACATTTCTAATTTCAGACCTATAGCTATGGAGAAAAGTATCCAAATATGGCTCTGTTACATCACATAAGCAATGTCCTATCTCCCACTCAACATGGCTTCCATCCACACCATGGTACCACAACAGTTCTCCTAAATTTCATAACTATCATAAATCAAAATAGAAATGAGGGTAAAAGTCTCAGCAGTATTCTTAGATCTGTCAAAATCATTTGTTACAAACTCCCATGAAAACCCATACATAAACTCTCCTCCCTAGGATTAACAAACTCATCACTGTCCTGGTTTAAAAGCTACCTCAGTGAAAGACTACAGGCAAAATGATTTCTTATCTTTTCTTTTTATTCACACAGGCATACCCTAAGGCTCCATTCTACTTCCTCTGCTCTTTAATATATTTATAAGTGACCTCTATAGAGCTAGAAAACAGGCAACTATTATTTAATGCTCAGATGACTCCACACTGATTTGATCTGCCAACAATTTAACAGAGCTGCAAGTGTGAACCTAGGAGTCTCACATCCATAGAGTACTGGCTCTCCAACTCACAATTATCACTAAATACCCTCAACAAATGAATTAATAACATTTATCCCAAAGCCATACTCAAAGATCAAAAATCATTATTCACTATTACCTCCTCAGATCAGACAAACATAGAGCTTATATCCCAAACCAAGCACCTATGTGTCAATGTAGAGGACACTATTAAATTCAACCAATGCATCAAACAGGTAGTAAACAAAACTCACAAAAAGCCTGTATCGCATTAAGCCATAACTCACAAATCAGGCCAGGAAAGCTACTGCCTCAGCCTGGCTGCTACCAGTTGTCCTATGCTGCTCCTGTACTCATCAAGCCACAATCTACTCAATTAAATATGTTAGAAAAATGCTACAACCAAATAACCCAATTAACTGCAAATATGCCTTACAGATCCCACCACTGCTCTGCCCTAAAACACCTAAACTGTTTAGAACCAGGTCATCATCTAACTTTCACTCATCTGTTCACCACACATAGTCTTACTTACCCCCACACTTAGAAATATTATTGAGACATACTCATCACATTGTGTGCTCCGCTCCTTATACAAACTGTTATTACTATTTACCAAACCCAACAAAAGTGCAGGCAGTTCTCTATACGCCTCACATATCACCAAGCTGTGGCACTCCATCTCACTTTCCTTAAAAGAAAATCAATAGCCTCAAAACCTTTAAAGTATTACTTAAATAGCATCTCAGTCTAACTCCTGGCTAAACTCTACTTATCTGCCCATACATTTCTGCCTATTACACTCTTTCCTTCCTTTACTTCCTCCTTAGAGAATGGGCAAACTGTACTTCAGCACTCTGATTGGAGAACAAATGTTGTCCAGCAGGGTATTAATGTGCAAGTAATCCCACTGAAAAACTAGTCCGCCACTTCACTGCAGGATATCAAGCTGCTGTGGAGCTTGGACTGAAAAAAAAACTAACTGCTGCCATTATTTTAGGCTTGCTAATCAGTACTTTTGCTGTTTAGCGAGTGTAAAATAATAAAGGAAAAAACTGAAATAAAAAAACATATATGTATGTGTTTATGTCTATGTGTGAGTGTATGCATGTATCAGAGTGAGAGAGCGATCATGCTATCTTACAATTGCTAAGCCGCACTTTTGCTGTTTAGCGAGTGTAAAATAAATGAACTGAAAAAAGTGTGGGCCACATTCAATAAAGACTACATTAAGTGTACACTCTTCTGAGTGAACAGACAACACAGACATAACTCATACCTTCTTCCTCTTAATTTTAGTTTTCCTACTGATATTCTTGCAGCTTTAAATACTGACAGGGATTCATATAGGTGACCACAAAGTGTATAATACATGTACACTTAGTGTAATCTTTCTGAGTGACTAGAAAGCACAAAAAAAGTGATAAGAATTTTATTGAATACATATCTTGTACACTGTTTACACTTAGTGTAAGCTATGTTGAAGCTGGATATGTGTGTGTGTATGTGTGTTTCTGTTTCTCTCTGCATGTGTGAGTGAATGCGTGCATGAAAGCAGAACAGTGTGTGTGTGTGTGTGTGCGCGCGCGCGTGTGTGTTTGACAGAGTGAAGAGTGAGAGTGATCACTGGCAACAGCAGCATCAGTTAAGCGGTTTGTGTACCTCTTGACCATACCTCTCAGTCTCTCAGCGTAAGAAATCTGGACAGAGCTCCAAATAATGAGGGACAAATGACCAAAAATAAGGACCAGATTTTAAATATTGCTCTTATAAATTTAAAAAGTTGCTAGAACAACAGGGTTTCCATTAGCATATATTATCTGAAGGACATGAAGTTTGAAAATCAAATGTCTGTCGTTATTTAATGACTTCAATCCCTAGTAATTTGCCAGAAATCTACACATTTTCTGAGGATGTGACCAAATATACAAGCCAAAAATCTGGACAGTTGAAAGGTATGCCCTGTTGACTCTTAGCTCAAAATACCTAGAAAAAAAATAAAATAAATGGGGGACAAAGGCTCAAAATAAGAACATATTTTACTTGATTATTAGGATTTGTGTTAGCATACATTTTCTGAAACAGAAATGTTCGTGAGACACTGAGTGAGAGTGACATTAAAGACTTTTGCATACCTCTGGAGCTTTCAGCTGAAGAAATCTGGATAAAGCCTAAAATAAAGAGGGAACAAAGGCTGAAAAATTAATTACTGCTCTTATAAAATTACAAACTTGCTTAATTAAAAGGATTTGTGTTAATATGAATTTTCTGATGAAAATAATAGTCTGAAACTCAAATGTACGCCATTATTTAGTAAATTCAGTCTCCAGTGACCGGCAAAAAAAAGAAAGTAAATACCTGAATATTTTTAATGTTATATTTTGGATGTAAAATGATTCCTCCAACACCATTAACATATGCTACAGCAAGTCTGAAATATTAAGTGGAGGAACTATTTTACATCAAAAATATATAAAAAATAATATAGTAATAAATAAAAATAAGTAAATAAAAACATAAATAAGTACATAAAACACAACAATTTTACAGAGAGCCCATTCGCTAAGCACAATAATACCCTCCAGGGTTTGTGTTTATGTGTAATTAATGCCTTTCCAGGGGTGTAGATGCCCACCGCCTCAACACACACCCTGTCGGGCATTATTACTTGCATAACCTCAGCACCAACTTCTTCCTTCTGGCACATTTCTCACTTTTTTTCTGTAGAGTCCCTCCCTCTTTTTCATATAGTTCTGTATTCCACTCTGCTTTTTTATATACCTTCTAAGTTATGTCATTACTTAAGATGCAGTTTTCAAATGGTAATGTAGTACTTACACATGTAATTGGGAAGTGGTCATGTTTTCTCTTATTGTTTATGCAATTATCATTGTTTTTTTCTTATTGTTAAAACAGTTGTAAACTTCATTACTTCACTGTATCTGTAATTGTTTGTATGGAGTTTTTCTCCTTGGGCCTCCGCTGAAAAGGGGGTTTCCAGCCAGTTGGACTTTCCTGCTAAACAAAGGGAAATAAAGTAATAAATAAGTTAAATAAAGATATGATTACACCCAGGTCCAAAATGTTAAAAATATAAAAGGCAAGACTCTTACTGTAGGCAGTACTCATGTCTGTAATTTCAAATTTTATGCTGGGCAAGCCAAGATGGGTTTCATAGCTATTTTCATAAAGGGAAATAAGAAATGCAATTGGTGAACGAAGTTATGTCATTCACACTGTAGCATCTTTTGTGTAGATTTCCATTTGAATACCCATAGCTCCTTTTTATGATACCCTGGCATTTTTAGGTTGAGTTCATTACCTAAGTGAGTTTCCATTTAATAATAGGCAACATTAAAAAGGGCAAGGTGTAGGTATATAAATGACCCCAATATGGTTAATCTAGGATGTCCAGCATTGGAGATGTATTAGTCAGCATTTGTCACTTGTTATTCATATTTTTTCATATTTGCAATCATAATACAAACTACAGTACATGTTATTCAGGGATGTAGTATGAAAAATTTTGGATGGAGAAAGAAAAATTCATTGTCACTGCCCACGTTTAGTACTTGTTTGCTGGTATTTATGAAGTTATGCTGTGCTTCCATTCCATTAATATTTCCACTTCCAAACTACTGCACACCATCATATGAAACCTTAGATGACCTTGAAAAAAACATGTTATTGATATGTGCACTGTAAGTTGTATATCTTAAGAGATATACAGCTTTATTTATATATTTTTTGCATTTCAGCACATATCTAAATAAACAAATATTCAGAAAGGATTTTCTTGCAGTCACATCATATCTTGCTGAACAAAAGTGCTATAACGTTCTATAGTCTGTGCAGTTTCAAAGCAATGAAAAGTTGTTTGTGATACTTTAAAGAAAAACATAATTTTGTTTGAGTACGTTATAATATTGATATAAATTCAGTGAATGCACTGACTATTGTCAATGTAAAGAAATCTTTTTACTAACATTGGACCGAATTCCAAAAGAAAGTTGTGGACAGTGCAGCACATTGAAGGAAGATGTCAGTGCATCAGCAGAGGATGCAATTTCATAATGTATGCTAAAACAAGGTCAAGTAATTAACTATTCAAAGTAGGATAATCGTGGACTCTGCACACATCTAAGTGCTTTATTGACAACTTTATAAAAGAACTGAGCAGAACCTGTATGTGCTGTATTTATATGCTGTGATAATAATCAGATTATTACAGAATCATGCAGAATACACAGCATTACTTAAAAATACACAAAAAAATTAAAAATTCAACTGGCATTTAATGAATCACAGCAGCCTGGGGTACTACAAGCCATACAGGAAGATATGCAATAGTGTCCAAGAAGGCAGCCAGCTAAGCGTCAAGCTAGGCTGCATTGAAGCCAGCTGTCTGATCAGGAAATAATCATCAAGTACCAATTATACAGACACCTGGTTCAAGCTGTGTGCATGATGTGTGCCTCACACATGTATGCATGTACTCTGCAAGATAACCCAGTACCTCTAGAAACTAAAGTCTGTCTGAGTCTAGGTATACTGGCCTCTAGGGCATTTCAGTGCCATACGGGAGATGCTGTAGGAGTGTCACAGTTAGCTGCCAGTTGCAGCTTCTTGCATTTCTTGGCAGCAATGTGCAACAAGGTGGATGAATATATCCACTTCCCATCTCCAGTCATGGAGTGAAGAACTGCCATGCAACAGTTCTATGCCATAGCTAACTCCCCCCAGTGTCCTCGGTGCTATAGACTGCACTCATGTTCCTATTAAAACCCCCATTGTATCTGATGCAGAACTGTACATAAATCAAAATGAGTAGCCATTGCTCAATTAATAGATAGTGTGCTCAGCAGATGGCCACATTATCAATATCATGTCAATGCACCCTGGTATTTTCCATAATATCGCTATGTGGAGGGAAAGTGGTCTGAGGACTACTTTCCAACATGGTGAAATACCTGCGGGACTACTACTTGGTAAGTACAGGACCACAGCTATGACATAATCAGAATCCAGACCTGTCATCTGTAAGCATGAGAACAACATATGAGTTATCTTCTTCCCACAAACAGGTGACTGCATTTATCCACTGGAGCCATGGTAATTATACCATACAGAGCCCCATGAGACCCTGCTGAGGATGCATACAATAGATCTTGCACATTGACATGAAACACCATTGCGCATATGCTTGGCATGCTGAAATCCAGATTCAGATGTCTGGATATATTCAAGGGTGCACTGCAAAGGCAGCGCAGATGATTACTGTGTGTGCCATACCACACAACATATTAACAGCAAAACATTGTGGCCTGCCAGCTGCAGGTTTGGATGATCTACCCCAAGAACCGCAGATGTCTGAAGATGACATACTACAGCTGTCATAGAATGATCAGGAGACAAGAGGGGAGGAGAGGAAATAGGTATGGGTGACGGAGGATGCTGCCATATGTCCCAGCTCAGGCAATATGGTAGGGTCTGACACACACCTTTGAGTCATGACAACCACATATACATAAGTATACAGAGAAAACAGTCATATTCATGTGTTGCCCAACAACAGCAGTACAGATCACAACTAATGTAAATAACCCATTAGTTATTTACACTGAACATCATACATAACATAAACTTAAGATATGCCAGTAAGAACATATACAAACCACTGAGTGTAAACATCAGTGCAGAAAGACTGTGTGTAAGGTACATTACCAAAGAGGAAGACACAGGAATATGTGTGGAATGTAGGAGGTGTGCTCAACAGATGTTGTCATTGGACATACAGATAAATAGCATGGGATGTTACCCATTAAACAGCCAGTATAACAAGAAATCTAGGCCCATGATGTGTATAAGAATGTATCGGCAAATACATACACACCGACAGTGCTGCATCACTTGAACACATTGTGACTCATCTCCAGTTAATATATGTGCAAACATGCGGAGCATCAATGACAGTGACCACACAAGATACACCAAACATATATCAATGCTGGGGAGACAGCAGCACACACACACATATATGTGTGTGTGTGTGTGTGTGTGTGTGTGTGTGTGTGTGTGTGTGTGTGTCTGTGTGTGTGTGCGTGTGTGTGTGTGTGTGTGTGTGTGTGTATATATACACACACACACACACACACACACACACACACATATATATATATATATATATATATGTGTGTGTATATATATATATATATATATATATATATATATATATATATATAGTGTGTGTGCAGTTCAGTTAGATATAGGAAGGCACACATTTTAAATAAAAGTCAGCATGGTGATTGAAAATGCCTCCACACATTCAGACCTCAAAATGAGTATGAAAGAACCAAAAGTAGAGGTGTATCCATCTTCATTAAAGCCAAGTACACCTCAAGAGTGGTCAAACAGTATGACTCTCTCAAACTACTCCATGTCCAATTAACTCTAGGCAAAATACCCTTCCACATCATTGCTAGCTATAGGTCACCCATCATGAACCAAGAAAAGCACACCACCTTGGTGTGCTTGACAAGCCTTATCTGCAAAGCCACGGAGAGGATCATAATGGAACTCATAAATAAAGACATAGGGAACTTGCAGACTTTGGATCCAACCCAGTTTGGCTTTGTCAAAGGCAGATCATGCCTTTTAAACTTGGTTGACTTTTTCGAGACAGTCACCAAGGCCATTGATGAGGGAAAGGCAGTCCATACAGCGTACCTCGACCTGGCAAAGGCCTTCGACACAATACCCCACTCAGGTATCATCGAAAAACTCATCAGCTTGAATGTAAACCCATACATCACAAGATGGGTTGCAAACTGGCTAAGTGACAGAACCCACAGGGTCAGAGTTGCTGGAGCCATGTCAGACTCAAAGCCTGTCACAAGTGGTGTCCCACAAGGCTCAGTCCTGGGTCCACTCTTGTTCGGAATCTACTTTTCTGAAGTACAAGCAAACACAGGAGGGTTATGGCTGACAAAGTTTGCAGATGACTGCAAACTGGGCCATAGTCGAAAACACATCTGACACAGATATCCTTCAGAAGGGCCTCACAGAAATGGATAACTGGTGACAGAGCCATGGCCTAAAGTTAAACGCCAAGAAATGCATAGTCATACCCTTCGGGAAAAACAAGGTTACCCCTAGCTACCATATAGGTGGCAATCCACTGAGCACAGAAGAAGTCATCAGGGATCTGGGGACCCAGGTTGACAGTAGCCTTTCGTTTGACACTCATGTTGCTAAAGTAGTTAGGAAAACCTTCTACATTGCCCACCTGATCATGAAGGGATTCACATCTAGATCAAGGGAGGTCATCGTCCTCCTGTACTCATCACTCATTAGACCTATGATTGAGTACAATGCCCCATTCGGAATGTATCTGACCCGACACCTGCAGCAGCTGGAAAGGCCCCAAAAGTTCCTCACCAAAAGGATAAAGGGTCTCAAAAATATGTCTTATGCTGCCCGACTGAAAGAACTCCAGCTCTATTCAGTCTCATACCGCTTGCTCAGAGGTGACCTGTGCCTGACATATAAGGCCATGTCAAACCCAGATTTGATGAATATGCTTCACCTCAAAAAATCTAGATCCCTCAGAACCACAAGGGCAGGAGACTTAAACCTTGACACAGTTATTAATAGAACGTGCTGGAGGGACAGATTCATCACCCAGAGACTCCTTATGCTGTGGAACAAAATCCCGGTACATGTGAGGCAGAGCACCTCGCTGGCCTTGTTCAAGAGGAATCTTGACCAATGGATGGGAGATCGCAGATATACCCCAGGGATTACTTCAGTGTCACTGCTTGACAGAGGCACAGCAAAATAATAGGCATAGTTTTATTCAAACTAAAGGGGTGGCGAAAGCCACATAACTATGGGCTAGGCTTATAAATGCCCTTGGGCAGATAGCCTAGTATGAACCTATGAACCTATGAACCTACCAAGACTTACTGGAATCACTATCCATAAAGCCCAACACCTTAGTCATGGGTGATTTCAACTATCCTTCCATCAACTGGGTGACATATGAGCACAGACATGCTTGCCCGAGGTTCCTGGACTTTGTTAATTCAAATGCTCATGAACAGCTAGCCTGTGCCTCCACAGGGGGCTCAAATGCCTTAGACATAGTGCTCACCAACATGAGGAGTCACTGCACTCCCCTCTGTGTTATGCCTTCCCTGGTAAGGTTAGACCATAAAACTCACTCAAAGCAATTATTGGACTTGACACCCCCACAGGAGCAAAAAACTGAAGAACTTTTCCAAAGCTAACTTCAGACAACTAAGTGATGTATAAAATGTTTTATACCACCACACTCACGGACAACAGTGACTCCTATGCAGAGATGTACTCAGATGCCCTATAGAAACACTTATGCAGCTGTATAGACTTGGCTGTACCTGACCGGATCAAAACCAGATCCCCTGTAAAAACAAGCTATCCTGGTGGACCTCAAGTACAAACAGGTTATATAACAAGAGGAAGAAACTAATGTCTAAGAATAAGAGGGAACTGACATAGCAAAGGAAGCATTCCCTCCTCAGCTTGAACAAACAAATTAGAAATCTTGTGAAATCCTCTAAAGCTAAGTATGAAGCTAAAATAACGACCCTAGCTAAGGATAGTCATAAGGAATTCTTTAATTATGTCCAAAATCTAAAAGGGAATGCCCAGCTTTGCACAGAACTGGTAATAGATGGTACCACTCATACTGGACCAGAAGAAATCTCCAACTTGTTAGCTGACAGATTTGGCTCAAGCTTCACTCCCCTGTCACCACCAGCGATACCCCAAGGCATACCTGGCACCAGTTCTCTGCCTAGTATCTCTAGAGATCAGATCTTATCTGCACTCTCCAAGGCCAGAAACATAGCCTCAATGGGACCAGATAATATCCCAGGATGCTTATTAAGAAATCTAAAACAGGACCTGGCAGACCCACTTAGCCCTTTCTTTAACCATAGCCTGAGAACTAGGTTTGTTTCAGTGAAGTGGAGAAGAGCAACAGTAATCCCCTTGCACAAAGGGTGGCCATCAGCAGTCCCTGGGAACTATAGACCCATAAGTCTCATCTGCAAGGCCATGGAAAGAATTATCATGGACCTTATCAGGAAGGACATAGGTGACCTTCAAACTCTAGACTCAACCTAATTTGGCTTTGTTAAGGGTAGATCATGCTTATTAAACTTGGTGAACTTCTTTGTGAATGTCGCCAAAGCTCTGGATGAAGGTAAGATAGTACTTACCACCTATCTTGACCTATCCAAGGCTTTTAACACAATTCCCCACTCAGGTATCATTGAAAAGCTCTCTCAGTTAGGGATTAAAAGAAAAATAAGTATTTGAATAAGTATGAAAATGTAAACAATAAAGCCTAGATATTTTTGAAAAGTATAAAAAAGAAATATGGACATGGGAAAGAAAGAGAGATTTGATATGGTGCAATATTTATGCAAAGGAGAAAGCCAAATTAATCAACATAAAGAAGGCAGCCCAAAAGATATTCAAAGGGAAATACAGGGAAAGGCATCCGGATATGGAAAAGTTTACAATAAATAAAATAATATCACTAAAAGGGAATGTAGAAAAGAAGATTAGTAAAGCAGAAGTTAAAAAAAATAGAAGTTAAAGTTATGGAGTGCCTGCAAAGTAAAGGATTTGGTGTAGAAGGTCTAACACAGGTTACATCACAACATGATGGAATGAGTCCCCAAAGTAAGGAGAAACAGGAAGATCAGGAGACATCTGAACAAGAAATATGGACATGGGAAAAAAAAAAGATTTAATATGGTGTAATATCTATGCAAAGGAGAAAGCAAAACTAATCAATACAAAAAGAGCAGCACCAAAGATATTTGAAGAGACATACAGGCAAAGGAATCCAGACACGGAAAACTTTACAATACAAGAAATAAGAAGACAGGGGGGAAAAGTAGAAAAGGAGATTAGTAATGGAGAAGTTAAAGAAATAAAAACTGAAGTTATGGAGCACCTGTAAAGTAAAGGATTCAGTGTAGAAAATCTAATTCAGAAACCACCACAACAGGACAGAACAATGGAACTCCAAATTAAGGGGAAACCAGTACAATGGGAAGCAATTGGTCAGGTGCCATATGAAGATATTTTGGAGCCTTCCACAGAAAACCAGTATAAACATTCACTTGAAACTGGACAGCAAGGGAAGGAACAGGAAAATGTGGAAACTGACGCAGTTACTGTTGAGGTGTGATAAGCCAGTGAGTTCTCATATGACAGAGCAATGGATGTTACAGGATGAAATTGAAGAGAATGAGTCACAGGAAGATGTAATAGAACTTTCTATAGAATGCCCGCAGGAAATGGAAAACAAAAAATGCACTCTCAGTTTAGAAGAAACCAAGCTAAGAGAAGAGTTGCTTGACTTAATAGGGATAGATAGACATGTTAAGAAGAAATAGACTGCAGAAGGTCAATAAAACCCAAAAAGTCAGAAATTGGATAAAGCAAATAAACACAGTAATTAGGACTGTCCATAGAGAGTCATGCAATATAATAGAAGTAAACAGGATATATTCCTGTGCAGCTAAATTAATAACTGATAAAGTTCTACCACAAGTACACAGGGTAGTGAAGGAGAGAAAGGGGAGAAATTGAATACCATCTGGAAGTCTCGAATAGAGAAAACCAAAAAGCAACTAAGACAAGGTGTCACTATTAGAAGAGTATAGAAGAGGGAACAGATCAAAAAAATAGAAAGATAGTGGTGATAAAAGCAATGCACAATATTCAAACAGATCAGGATCTATCATGCACTATTGTAAATAATAAACTAAAAATCTCAGCACAGGAGTATAAAATTAGATGATACATAAACAAATATAAATGAAAAGTAAAAAATAAGCAATTTGTTGATGACCAAAAAAAGTTTTATAGAGAATTGGGAAATAAGGTAAAAGGAATTGAAAGACCATAAAAAAAAAAAGAAGAAATAGATACATTTTGGAGAAGTATCCATGAAGATCCTGTGGAACATAAAGATGCTAAATGGATAGAAGAAGTAAAAGAAAGAATAAGAAGTTTAAAGGTACAAGATATGAAATCGGATGAAGTAACAACCAGAGAGACTGAAACAAAGTTAAGAAAAGCCTCTAATTGTAAATCCCTAGGCCCAGATGTAGTACCTAACTTCTGGTTAAAAGTATTAACATTTTTGCATGAAGATTTAGCCATGAGTAAGAATTATTTATATGCACACCCTGAACAGACACCAACCTGGCTAACAACAGGAAAGACAATGCTCCTACTTAAGAGTGAATCTGCAAGCGACCCTAAAAATTATAGACCAGTAATGTCCCTTCTGACGCCATATAAACTATACACTGGAATTGATGCCGACAGAGTTTATAGTCATTTAGAAGAAAACTCAATTATGGCAACAGAACAAAAGGGCAATAAAAGAAAGTCATATGGAACAAAGGATCATTTCTTGTTAAAAAAGTCATATTGGAGAACGGTAAAATGGGGAAGAACTTAAGTATGGCATGGATTGACTACAAAAAAGCATTTGATAGTATCCCGCATTTATGGATAAAAGAGTACTTAAAAGTGTATAAGATACACCCTACACTGATCAACTACATTACAATGACCATGAAATAGTGCCAGACCACTTTGCAATTAAGCCGTGATAAAGGACAACTTATTATTCCAGGGATAAACATCCAAAGGGGATATTCCAGGGTGACTCTGTCACTGAAACTATTCTGTCTTGCCCTTAATCCATTAAGCTGTCTACTTAACAGCTTAGGTCATGGCTATAATTTGGCTCCTAGAAAACAACAAAGTGCAAAGACTTCTTATCTTCTCTTTGTCGATGATTTGAAACTGTATAGCTCATCAGATGAGGAACTGAAAGCACAACTGCAAGTTGTCAAAACTTTTTCAGATGATACAAGAATGTCATTTGGTGTTGAAAAATGTGCAAAAGTAACCTTTAAAGCAGGAAAACTGCAGCACCAAGAAAACATCAGTTTGGGACAAGAATGTGATATAAAAGAACTTGAGCAAGAGGGACCCCGGGATTCATGAAGCTCGGCGCAAGGACGGCAGTAGGCCTGCGCCGACAGTGCGAAGTGAAGATGGTGCAGTAGCGCCAAATGCATATTAATGAAGGCATGCTGTCTCCACAGCCACGTGCACAGGAAAGGAGCGCGAGTGCATAGGGCATGTCGAAGTGCCGCACGGAGGCGTGGAAATGGCAGCTGCTGACGTGCAACCTAAAATGCTTGCATATAACAAGTTGCAAGATAGTAATCACATCTGTCAGTGTCCCTGGATACTGAAACATATGCAAAGCATGCAAGAAAGTTCCTGCAAACACAAAGTGAAGAAGCAAACACAAATGCACGGCAGGAAATAACGGGTCCCTATCCTGCGAACAAATGACATGGAAGACCGTGTGGCCATAGTCCAACGCCATTTAGATAGCTATACCAAGTGGAAGTGAAATGCATCATATGTTAGCAAGCCGCCAGTAGGTACGTCCAGCCCAATGGTGAGGGTCACCAGCTGACCCATAATGTGAGGGAGGGTACACAGCTGGGCAGATGTGTCCATAACAAAATACATGATAAATGTAGATATCTAGTGACCCTATGTCCGAATCATATCCCACAAGGCATGTAATAGTCACATACAAAAGGTATGTCCGTAGTTCACATACCAAATGTGATAGGAAATAGAATAAGCATGTAAACGAAACAGAAGGAGCATATAAACAGCTACAACAATAAGGAAACATGTAGGCCAAAAGGAACATTATTATCCATACCGTCGACAGTGGGGACGTCTTGTCTAGTACAGTCAGATATGTGTAAGAAATATATCCCATCCTGGACATAGGAAAAGGTGGCATCCTACCAATGAGTAGAACAGGCTGACAAAATCTGGAAATCAGAGGTACAAGCCGAACTTGTCAGGATGTGTCACAGTTGAGCAGGTAGTACCCGGGTATACCAACCATGTAATGAAAGTTAAGTATGGGCGTCTACCTATGTGCGTGAGGCATAGCATGTGGAAAGCAAACATGGCAGGGTGGTCCACACAACCATAAAGGTACCTGACACATGTAGGGAATTCAATGTGTTACTCTGGCCGTGTCATGGACCAACAACCAAAGCAGTGATTTATGGGGTGTGAGGAATCTGTGTGTGTGGGGGGATGGGTAATGGTACAATCCTCTAAGGCGATACTGTGTCGTTTGCAGAATTGGTGAACTGGAGGTGTATGAGGTAGCAGCGGGTGAAGCTGAAAGAAACACAAACGCATGTATAAACAGCTGCAATACAACCAGACAGGCCATACTGTAGAACACAATCCCACAAACATATGAATATTGAAATGTGCAATACACATCGATAGACATGTCACTGGCACATACCCACAGATTGGTCCTGATGGAACTGGCCATAACAAATGCAACACACCTGGATGCATAATGGACTACCCAGCATCCCCTCCACATCACACAACCCGCTCCCATACCTGAACGTCCACCAAATCCAGCCATACTTGGCCTACTGGTTTGGTGTAGCCACAGCTACACATAGTGACCACTACGCATATGTGGTAGGTAGTATCACCCTAGGCAGTTGCAGGATTGCACACTATGTATCCCTGGCATGTAAAACCCCCAGCACATTTTCAGATAGCTAAAAAGATGTTCGTTATTTCCTTGTGGATCGGTCCAATTTTTGGATATTCCTCATGGGATATGTAACCTGTGCAAACATTAGAAAGGAAGACACAAAGTCCAGTAGATATCTGGACACAAGTTGGAATGTGCATTAGAGGTGCACAACACTGTCCAGCCCTAAGTGGTCATGCATAACCTACCACCCAGGATCAAACACCTGCCCGTGATGCACGTGTCCCGACATGAAAAAGCGGGAGAATATATTGCACACATTCGCATAGTGGCACATGGTATAAGGGTGATGAAGGTACTGACGTAAACAGGATACCCCTGATCCACTGTGTGAGGGACAAGTAATGTGTGTGTAGGTGTGACCTGATCAACAATGGTACAATGCCAATGCCAAATGTCATGTGACCGTAGGGAATAACTATGCACCATACTGCATGTAACAGTTGCCTAAAGCGGTCACGTCAGGATAGAATAAACGTAAGTCATACAAGAAACAAGCAAACAACAAAAGTGCCAAAGGTAGAAGGCTTACAGCTAGGAAACAAATGACTGTTCTAAACCTGCAGTGACCATTGCTATGTGTCAGCCCAAATAATCTGGTGTCCACAGTAGGGTTGTCATCTGTCCCGCTTTGCGAGGGGTAGTACATCATTGGACAGTTGTGTCCTGACAAAAGACATTTCAAATGGCAAATGTCCTGGGATTGTAGGACATAATTATGTCCCATATGTTATGTAAAAGTAGCAGAAAAGAATTATTGCAGTATTTACAATACCTAAATGTTACAAAAATCAGAATAAGCAAATAAACCGCTATAACAATAGGCTTTTATGTTGGCAAATAAGTAAAGTTCTATCCGTTATACTGACCGTGGGTATGTGTCGGCATGTAAAACCAGGTGTGTTCCGAAAATGTCCCATCTTGGCCATGTGAAAAGGTGCCAACCCTAGTCCCGGAATACAGCAGAACCCGTACATATGACAATGTCAACGATACCAATGGTCAGAGCATTCGCACAATAACTGGCCAGACCCTTAAACTCACAAAGCCAGTGCCCTTTGGGGGAAAGGTGTTGAATGAGAATGACTAGTCACAACAATGAAGAGTACAGACATATTTAACTCCAGACAATTAGTAGTATTACGAATCTGTCAAAAGGTTCCAAGTTAATAGTACTAATATGGTAGAAGTGTCCGTGACTGTCCCTGAGTTGTCATATCCTTGTCCCTGTAGACACAAGTCCGAGTATCAGAGAGGTCTGTACACAGAAGTACACCAACCAACTGTCCCAGCTGTTGACTAGACTATTGCATACGTGCAGTAAATTTATAACAGATGTCCAGAATAATATTCATTGTATGTATAAATGAATGAAATAGTCAAATGGGAAGGGAAATCACCCCCCCAACCCGCATTATGTAGTGGAACCACTCACCACCCTAAATTATGTAGTGCTGACCCAATAATGTGGTCAGAGGTGCCCAAACACCTGCATCTGTAAACACAGGTAGACTGTGAAACTCTGGACTAACTCTGGCCATGTGCTACGTCTGATCTTTGAACAGCACCAGGGCAGTGCTAGTCACCAGTCGGCCCAGCCTAAACCTGGACCAGCACATGAAAACCCTGACAATCCAACACGCGTCTGTGCGAGGACTATAAGCATAGGGGTTATGAATATCCTTGGAGTGAGTAGACTCGCAGCACGGATCCAGAGCAGTAGGAATCAGGGAATGTCCAAATTGTAGTACTGCAATTTTCCCAGCAGGTGAATGGATGCCTGCTGTGTAAGGGAAGCGGTGAGGCATATGTCAGAGTAGCTATGAACCATGGGTATACATATAAATGAGCCTGAACACCAATAGTGTAGCGTTTACAGCATCCGCCCAACGTAAAGGCATTCCCGGTGCAAGTACGACTATAGCACATATTAATTGTGTAATGAATGCCTCTGTGCTGTAAAGCCAACAGTTATACATGTAAAGGTGACCCCGTTCGCATGGGTCCATTAACCAGAGTCCATCAAAGTGGTACTGTCATAAGGAATAAGGCACATGTAATCCTAAAGATGTGCCTGTAAACATATTTAACTCAGAATACATAGATACAAGTGGGCCTGCGCGGGTGTACGCAGCTATTAGCATAGCAAATGTATGTTGTCTTCTACAGCTGTAACTGTCATATATATATATATATATATATATATATATATATATATATATATATATATATATATATATATACTTATATAGATGTGTGTATAGAGAAATATCTACAGACATAACAGAAATATGCAATTATATAGCTACATATCTATCTATATACACACACACACACATATATATATATATATATATATATATTATATATATATATATATATATATATATATATATATATATATCTTTAGAGATATGTTAGGAACGCTGAAAGACGAAAGCAAACCTAAGGGTTGTGAAGGGAATCCAGAGCAAGTTAGGAATTATGAAGTGCTCGCAGCATATGTCACATAAAGCTGCACAAGTGTGGGTAGAGCACCGTTCTCCACACCAGAGGCAGGGCTATACCAGTGGCCATAACATCGTTGACGTGCTACGTCAACATTATAAACAGACAAAATGTAGGACATGTTGCGACCACCTACAGTTGTAACATGCAAATTGTTCGTAATGCATAACACCAAGAAAGGCACGTATGTGCAAATATTAATGGATGGTGAGCCTGTGAATACACGAGGCAGTACAAAATGTGTGTAGGGCCCCAACGCTCATGAGAGGGCAATGTGTAAAGGTGTGTCATGGCTGCGATATCAGGTGAATAATGTCTGTTATGCGGGGAAACTCAACACGGGTGTGCAGGAGAAACCATGGATATGCGAGTATGGACACAGGAGTGATAGCGTATGTTGCGCCGGGTGCAATGGAGCGGCCCATGGAGGTCAGCTAGTAGGGTTACCACCATTTCAAATGCTCAAAGTGGGACATTTTCTGTAGAAATGTCAGATTTGCAGGACAAAACAAACCCATGACCAGTACAAATGATAGAACTTCACCTATCTGCCAAAATAAAAGCTTATCCGTGTAGCATTTGAGTTGCTTATGCTATTTCATATAACATGTAGGTGTTTCAGAGAAAAAATAACTGTTTTATGAAACTAGGAAAGAAAACGTAGGAAATATTTTCATAAAATAATCTCAGGACACCTGCCATTTTGTCAATTTTTCGCAGGACACAACTGCCCAAAGCAGGACTGTACCTCACAAAGTGGGACAGGTGGTAACCCTAGCTAGTACGTAGTTGCGATTCCCAGATAGAGCGTCGTTTGCGTGGAGACAAGTGTGAATGGGCGTATCGTTGTCAGATGTTGTGCGTCAGGTCCAGCAGCACGTAAAACCTATACGCCACCCATGAGCAGAACGGAGTTCTGCTGTGTCAACCCCAAACCGGGAAAAGCAGAAAGACACAACTACATGAAGACAACAATTTGTCGACGTACAGTCACAGTAACACATACACACATCCTATCAACAGTAATAATATGAATGTGTACAGAAACAAACACAGTAGCAGGAATAATAGGCTGTGCATACAAGGAATAGGTCGAATGGCACTATCAGAACCCAGCTAGCAGCGGCACCCCAGACATGACAAACCCGTGACATCTGTCCACTGCATAACGTGCAATATACTGAGCACAAGTTCACTGGAGTGAAGTGCCGGTGTCAGAATGACTAAGGCAATAGTATGCTTTTGAAGCAGGGATAAAACCAATACGCATGTGTAGGTGTCCATGTCTGGGAAATGTATAGGTTAACGGACACACATATGTATATATAGATAAAAACGTATATATACACATAGCTATAATAATTTACATACACATTTATATCCATACGGATATATATATATATATATATATATATATATATATATATATATATATATATATATATATATATATATATATATATATTATATACACACAGACACACACAAGGCTATACTACGGATATAGATAGATATATACACACAAACAACAGGTAGTGATATATACACATACAGACAAAACAAACTATATGTCAGTGTAGATATACACATTCACATAAATAGGTTACTTCACAGCAATTATGGGTAACATATTTACAGCCCGGGCATTTGTGACTGGGAGGTCCAATAAAGAAACGTTGTACCCTCCACATCGCCCAGCTAGGCCGGACAGACATACAGACAGGCAATACAGATCAATACACTGCCGCTGTCCAAAACACCAGTAGGAAAGGAGCAGTGGGAGAGTTCTGCAAGGTCTACACTTTAAACATGGATAACGGTGTCCCTTGCGGGACCCCAAAAAGTAAGGTATGAAAGAATCTGCCAACACTAATACGAGCAGGATGTAGGTGTACATGGAACAGTAGGTTGTGCCAATGTGATAATACATGGGTTGATGAAACGTACGACATGTGACACAAGATGGGGAGAGTGGGCAATGTGTAGGGGTGTGCTCATACCCCAGCTGCGCTCGCAGTAAGTATTTGTCATGACTACTGTAGAGGGGTGCCAGGTAGGTGGACCATGGGTATGCATTAATGGGCTTAAGTTTGCAGGTGCTGGTTGGCAGAGATGTAGTAGGCCCGCCCAGTGGAAGTCATTAATATTCCTATGTGGGCATAGCATATGCCTACACCTCCCAAACCTGAAGAGCACATCTACCGGATAGTTTGTAAACCATCGGGGAATACAGAGAGACCTACACAGTGCCCTCTACCCGAAGAGCATGGACGTCCATAGTTATGTATCAGAATGTACCAAAGTCCAAAGAAACACTGCCAGAACTACTGATATTAGGTGAACAGGTGGTGGAATACAGGTAATGACAGATGACAACATGTATGAGTCATAAGCAGCATGTACCTCGACAAACGTGAATGAATACATATGTTCTGTGACTGTGAATGTGTCTGGTTAATAGAACCAATCATCTAAATGTGTCCCGCAGGGTGTTATGCATTGTTCCTGATATGGTGTTCAGTCACACCCATTGGTATGTGAGTTCTGCTACTGACAGAAACTGCATAAGTTGCTGACCACTTCAGGTAGATGATAGCATAATAGAAGAGGTTAAACACCCGTACGCCTGCGAGGGACACACCCGTCTGGGCAGTTGTGTCCTGCAAAACGACAGTTATGGCACATGGCCTGTGCATACCTCTCAACTGTCCCTGACTTTCACGGACGTCCCTGATTTCGACCCAAATTTCAACTCTGTCCCTCTTAATCCCTCCTACAACTAGTGACTTTTGGAGGAAAGGTGGTGAATTACACTTCATGACAACTGACAATAATTAAGAGTTACAATTTTACTTCAGAAAATGTGTGTTAATTCATATGCACTGATTCTGTCAATGTATCAGGTTAATAGCACTAATATTTTAAAGTTGTCCCTGATTGTCCCTGTTTTTCCCTGACTTGTCCCTGATGCTGTTGAAATTTGTCCCCAATTGGTTGAGAGGTCTGGGCCTGTGAGTTCAGGAATGGAGGCTATATAGTGTGTGTAGTGGTGTCAGACATCACTTTGTTGTATCAGTAACAGCTACATGTAATAGGAAACAGTATTATCAATTATAATGCTACATGAATAACCTTAACGTATGCAAACCGTGGAGGTCGTCCGTGTACTACTGGCTGTGGCTCAGACCTCTCAACCAATTAGGGACATACTGCAACAGAATCACGGATGAGTCAAGAAAACACAAGGACAATCAGGGACACATTTAAAATATTAGAGCTATTAACTGGAAACATTGACAGAATCAGAGCATATGAATTAATACACATTTTCTGTAGTAAAAGAAGTTTGTAACACTTACTTATTGTCATCATTCATTAAGTGTAATTCACCACCTTTCCTCCAAACGTCACTAGTTTTAGGAGGGATTAACAGGGACAGAGTGAAAATATGATTCAAAATCAGGGACGGTCCTGAAAATCAGGGACAGTTGAGAGGTATGCTGTGGGTGTGTGTTGCCTCGACACATGTGATAGCTCTACATATTGGGTCAATAGGTCCGCCATCAGTCTGAATGGCCAAAGTGGAACCTGGTCTGTAGAACTGTCAGATGTACCAGGGCAGAACAGACATATAGCCATGCATAGTACAGAAATATACATATCGGAGCAAATCAAAGCATAGTCTAGCAGCAGTATAGTTGCTTATGCTACTACATATGACATATCGACGTGTCAGGTATACAAGACCTGTAACAAGCAACCAGCACAGACACCTACAACATGTGAAGGTCCCCTAATCAGGACAGTTGCAATGGCTAGAGTATTGTCCATACCACTCAACTGTCCCTGAATGTCAGGTACCTCCCTGCGTTCGACTGAAAGTCTAACTGTGTCCCTCTTAATCCCTCCTAAATGTAGTGCCTGTGGAAGGAAAGGTGGTGAATTACACTCACTGACTAATGACAATAAGTAGGAGTTACAAACAACTGTTACGTCACAATATGTGTATTATGTCATATGCTCTGATTCTGTCAATGTGTCAAGTTAATAGCACTACATTTGTAAATGTGTCCCTGCTTTTCATGACCTGTCCCTGAGTCTGCAGAAATGTGTCCCCGATTGGTGGAGAGTTCTGGTATTGTCACATGTGATGTGTGATGAGGGACTGTCCCATGTAAAGTGGGAAAGGTGTCACTCCTACAGTCTCCCGTCATGCAATCTGAAAAGTGGTCAACGTGCAGTTGGTATGCGGTAGCATGGCTTGGCAGACCGCTGTGTTAACAAACTCAAGTCACATGTCAGCATTGCAGAGTATCGGTTCCCATCTATCAGGCAGATGGAAGCAGATCATATGAGGAACTCGCATATAATATGATTACATCACTGGACAGGCCGCCGAGTCCGTACAGTCGAATGGCTGCCGTCGTAAAATGGTTACACATACCCGATACTGTAGTCATGTAGTCCGATGTAATATGCATCACAAGGGATCACACACACCCAGCGTGAGTGACAAATGTAAGCGGACATGTCGGAGAGCGAGCGGCTGTAAGCATGTTTGTCTACCAGTATGCCAGTAGTGCCCTGTCAAAGAAATGTGGAGTGTAAACATGTATAAGGTGCTGTGACCAGAGGTCAGCAGTGCTTAACACTGTGCAAACCCACGCACAACAGCTCCCACCTGCTGGACTGTGCCTTACCCGGTTTGTATCCAAAGGCGTTGGCATGTCCGCAAACAAAGAACCTCCCTATACACATGATGGTAGACGTACCCTGCGCATATAGCTTATGTGACTGAACAATAGACCATGGCAGATGTACAGACAATAGACCGCAAACACCATACAGCACAGACATCCAACAGTATAGCAATGCACTGGCAGATATGTCCGGACCACTGGTGTGTGTATGCTTGGCCGTCCTGTGTATCAGTATGTGAGCATGCCCAGTATAACTGTTGTGCATGTTGTAGACTGACAATACCATCATGTGTGTGAGCATGCAAAGTATGGTCAACTGTATTGCATGTGTCACATGTCCAGATAGTTAGTACTGTGTTGCTGACCCCTCCATTCTACACAGACAGGTGACATGCTGTGTCTGCAGGGTAGCTAATGGTCATGTGGCATTGACAGTTGCTACATGTCTGTATAGCGTGGGGGGACATGCAACCACAGTCCTACACAGCACCGTGGGTGGTGCACATGACTCACATGTGTAGGTGTGATGGTGGGCACAGCCAACAGTTGTACACATCTGCCGCTACTGTACAGGTCTGCCAGGTACTCCATGTCAGTGTGTGGACCTACCTAAATTGCTGGTTGGAGGGATACCAGGGTACGTCAGTTCCCAGCATTCATTACCAGCACAGTGGTGTTGGATGTCCTATTACACATCCTACATCAAACAGCCTGGCCTGCTGTCATCTGAGTGTATCATACGGGGTTGGGGTCTGTCAGTGGGCATATCCATAGGCCATCGTATATCATTTGTCTGTATTGGTCCACATCTGTCCAGCTGCATGGGATGTGTGTGGGCTGTACGGACACACATGATGGTCAGCCCATAATCTGCAGTGGGTAGGACACCCTGTGTACTACAGGCTACCATTGTGAACCCCGTATGTGCTACAGAGGTCATGGTGCCACTATGGATGTGTACTGTCTGCTGCCCTAACATTTGGCCACCACAGTCACTTGTATGCTCACATACATACCAGAGCAATGGGTAAGTACACATTGTAATACAACCGCCACTTGTTAGGTCAATAGACATACCCAGGTTGTGTTATGGATGCACACAGTGCACCTCCCTTACATGGCCGAGCACAGGTACTGTCATGTTTGGCATCCATGGTACTGTGTGCGGGTCAGAGAGGGGAAATCCGTGGGTACCTACTGTGTCAGTGCATATGCCATGTGTTGCCTCTTTGCCAAGGGCAGGTCATACTGTGCATGGGCTGTCGTCGACTGTGCCCTACACAGGTAGTTCCTTCACCAAGTCACACTGTGCCTGTACAGGCCTTGGCAGTGGTGTTGGGCTGTGTGGCCCTGCCCCATGCCGTTTGTGCTGCAACTGTTACTGCAGGCTAGCATTGTGTAGCATAGCAAATAACATAACAACATGTATGCATGTAACTTGTGAATACTGCAGAGCCCCTACAGATGTGTCTGGATACCAGAACTGTGAACCGAGCATCCCAAACACATGCACATGTATATGTCTTGCCTGTGCATCCACCTCAGTATAGTGTGAGTGTTCAGGTGTGTGTGCATTGCTGATGGGTGTTATAAGCCACTACACCAGTGTTTACCTAGCATCCACCACTGGGAGACTGTAGGGGATGTCCACATAGGCATTGGTGTGCTACTGCTGTGTCAGACGCCATATATCGGACACATCACAGCTTCCAGGGCAGACAGCACACACATTCAATGTCATGCCCTGGCCATCGCATAGGGCCTAGCTGTTGGAGGGTATGCCCCTGCACTGACTGTAGGCCCTGCTCCCCGGGTGGTGCTACGTGTGCAGGCTATAGCATCCAGTACCCCAGGGTACTCATCCATGTGGTGGAACAGATTCATATTGCAGATCCACTAATCATGTATGTGGAGGACCTGTACGTGCTCACTAGCATGTGTTGGCATGGCATCTGTGAAGTGGTGCAATACTCTGGATGCAGATGCCTGTGAGATACCCATGATATCCCCAGTTGTGCTGTGTGAGGTACCTGTGGCTAGTACACCTAGGACAACACATCCCATGGTATCCACTGTGATGCGTTCCCCTCAGCCTGTGTGATGTGTTAGGCACAGGTCAACAAGCTGCTGTAGGAGGTCTCTGTCCACCCCATAGTGCTCTAACATCCCCAGCCCATGTAGACCCTGGTAAGTCACCCTCGGTCAATAAAGTCGTATGTCACCCCAGTAAGGCTTGTTCAGCAGCATACACATCCGCACTGCCCCAGCCCCCTGCAGATGTTGGTGTATGTTGGCTGCTGCAGCCCGTGTCACTTGGTTGGACTGTGTTGTGAAGCGTCTCTGCAGGTATACACCGGTGGTGTAGAGTGTGGATGACATATGTGTGTATGCTGCTTGCTTGCATTAGTGTACTGTTCATGTGCGGGCTAGCCATGTCATCAGCTGATTATGATGATCAACACCTGTGTGTGCAGCCTGGACACCCTGACTACCCCACCACTGCTGTCATCCCTCCCAACGTCACCAGGCAGGTATAGACACACCCCTAGCTGAGGTTTGCTAGGGCAGGAGCACTCCCGAGGCACAGTACTGCAATGTACGTACAGTATGCCTGATCCCTCTTCCATGCTATCATCTATATGTGAGACCTGCACCTGGCTGACTACACACATACACTCCAGGGACCAGCAGCACACCCTGGTGATAAATGTGATACACCATAGTCAACCTCATCTGCATAGTATAGTCTTCTAATGAATAGTTATATGACCCATACCGAACCTCCAGCATATTAACCACTGCTCAGTGTCGCTCAGATCCACACACAACTGGCAACAGGTGCCCTACCATCACCATATTCGATGTCCCATGGTCTTCCCAGCAACAAAATAACCGGTGTCTACACAACAACCCGTGGCCCTGAACACCACAGACAATGTGCATTAACACCACGCCATGGCAGATATACATAGATCCCAGGTTATCATGTACAGATCATCCGGCACAAATAGTCAATAGTGCTGAATTCCCCAGACATATGTTCACATCTATGTCCACCTCTACATCTACATATATCACATATATTATTTGTAGACATATATACATGGACATATATATATATATATATATATATATATATATATATATATATATACATACACTCATATACATGTACACATATGTAGATATGGTATTTATGTCACAACAGCGAACCACATGACAGCAATGCATTAGACAGGAATGGAAAGGTAACCACATGTGCCACCTGCATCATGTAGTGTTGTTAATATCAAGGCACGTGTGTTATGTTGCGTCACATGGGTCAGACCATAGCAAGGGTAAGAGTAGGGCTGCTGACAGTTACTCACCAGACCTATTGGCGACTGTATGTGTTGACAACCCAGTGTCTTGGCAGAATATGCGGGCTGTGGACATTAAATAGGTCAGCAACAAAACAAACTGGACACATCCTGCAGCTAGCCACCCACAGATACCAATACATACAGTATAACTGCCAAACACACACCTGCCATGCCCTGGAATCGAGCATCTACCTGTCTAGTCTACCACACGACAGCATTATGCAGTAACAGAACATGCTACCGAGTTCAGGCATCACTGCACTCCCACAGGCATACTTCTAGGTGGATGACATCATCCGCAAAGGCAAAGACGCCGATAGGGAATGTATGTGCTGTGAGCGGTCTAAAAGCATTACTCTGTCCCCAGGCAGCAGGAAACACACACACACACACACACACACACACACACACACACACACACACACACACACACACACACACACACACACCTGGCAGAACTGGGAGTCAAACATACACCTAACTACCTTATCACACTACAGCAAAAAACAGTTACAGAACGCGCTACCGAGAATACCGAACACAGCACTCCCTGAGGCATACTTCTAGGTGGGTGACATCATCCGCAAAGCAAAGATCCTGATAGGGAATGTATGTGCTGTGAGCCATCTAAAAGCATTACTCTGTCCCCAGGCAGCTGGAAACACACACACACAGGCACACACCTGGCAGTGCTGGGAGTCGAACATACACCTAACTACCTTATCACACTACAGCAATACGCAGTTCCAGAACGCACTACTGAGATTACTGAACACAGCACTCCCAGAGGCATACTTCTAGGTGGGTGACGTCATCTGCAAAGGCAAAGACGCCGATAGGGAATGTATGTGCTCTGAGCTGTCCAAAAGCATTACTCTGTCCCTAGGCACCTGTAAAAACACACAGACACACACACACACACACACACTTGGCAGGGCTGGGAGTCAAACATACACATAACTACCTTATCACACTACAGCAATACACAGTTACAGAACGCGCTACCGAGAATACCGAACACAGCACTCCCAGAGGCATACTTCTAGGTGGGTGACATCATCCGCAAAGCAAAGACCCTGATAGGGAATGTATGTGCTGTGAGCTGTCTAAAAGCATTACTCTGTCCCCAGGCAGCTGGAAACACACACACACACACACACACACACAGGCACAAACCTGGCAGTGCTGGGAGTTGAACATACACCTAACTACCTTATCACACTACAGCAATACGCATTTCCAGAATGCACTACCGAGATTACTGAACACAGCACTCCCAGAGGCATACTTCTAGGTGGGTGACGTCATCTGCAAAGGCAAAGACGCCGATAGGGAATGTATGTGCTGTGAGCTGTCTAAAAGCATTACTCTGTCCCTAGGCACCTGTAAAAACACACAGACACACACACTTGGCAGGGCTGGGAGTTGAACATACACCTAACTACCTTATCACACTACAGCAATACGCAGTTACAGAACGCTGTACTGAGAATACCGAACACAGCACTCCCAGAGGCATACTTCTAGGTGGGTGACATCATCCGCAAAGGCAAAGATGCTGATAGGGAATGTATGTGCTGTGAGCTGTCTAAAAGCATTACTCTGTCCCTAGGCAGCTGGAAACACACACACACAGGCACACACTTGGCAGGGCTGGGAGTCGAACATACACCTAACTACCTTATCACACTACAGCATTATGCAGTTACAGAACGCGCTACCGAGATTACTGAACACAGCACTCCCAGAGGCATACTTCTAGGTGGGTGACATCATCCGCAAAGGCAAAGATGCTGATAGGGAATGTATGTGCTGTGAGCTATCTAAAAGCATTACTCTGTTCCCAGGCAGCTAGAAACACACACACACACACACACACCTGGCAGGGCTGGGAGTCGATCATACACCTACCTACCTTATCACACTACAGCAATACGCAGTTACAGAATGCGCTACCAAGATTTCTGAACACAGCACTCCCAGAGGCATACTTCTAAGTGGGTGACATCATCCGCAAAGGCAAAGATGCCAATAGGGAATGTATGTGCTGTGAGCCATCTAAAAGCATTACTCCATCCCTAGGCAGCTGGAAACACACACACACACACACACACACACTTGGTAGAGCTGGGAGTCGAACATACACCTAACTATCTTATCACACTACAGCATTACGCAGTTACAGAATGCGCTACCAAGATTTCTGAACACAGCACTCCCAGAGGCATACTTCTAGGTGGGTGACATCATCCGCAAAGGCAAAGGCACTGATAGGGAATGTATGTGCTGTGAGCCGTCTAAAAGCATTACTCTGTCCTTAGGCAGCTGGAAACACACACACACACACACACACAGAGGCACACACTTGGCAGGGCTAGGAGTCGAACATACACCTAACTACCTTATCACACTACAGCATTATGCAGTTACAGAATGTGCTACCGAGATTACTGAACACAGCACTCCCAGAGGCATACTTCTAGGTAGGTGACATCATCCGCAAAGGCAAGGACGCCGATAGGGAATGTATAGAGAGTGAGCAGTCTGAAAGCATATTACTGTCCTAAGGTAGACATAGACAAACACACGGCAGTGGTGTGACTGGGGCAACTAAATATCTACGGAGCACTTCAACAACACTACATACATATGTGACGTGCCACAGACAGTACACCCTTCAAGACAGTCAACCAGTGTGTGCAATGTAGGCATCCATCGTGACGTGGACAATGGACATCTGTTGCCTGGATGACCACCATCGCTATACAGGATGTCAATGGCCATGCCCATACACAGAGGCACATCACTGACACTAGGTGTCACTGGGCATGCCCACACGCTTAGTATCACACGTCTGTTTGGAATGTACTGTGTGTCCATCTACACAACAGCGTACTGGGCATGCTCACACACTTAGCGGTTGCAAAGGGCCATCAGCAGTTGCAAAGGGCCGTCTTGCATGCGCACGGATGCTAAACATGGAAGGGCGCAGTTTGGAATGTACTGTGTGACCATCTACACAATGGCGTACTGGGAATGCTCACACACTTAGCAGTTGCAAAGGGCCGTCTCGCATGCACACGAATTCTAAACACGGAAGGGTGCAGTTTGGAATGTACTGTGTGACCATCTACACAATGGCGTACTGGGAATGCTCACACACTTAGCAGTTGCAAAGGGCCGTCTTGCATGCACATGGATTCTAAACACGGAAGGGAGCAGTTTGGAATGTACTGTGTGACCATCTACACAATGGCGTACTGGGCATGCTCACACACTTAGCAGTTGCAAAGGGCCATCTTGCATGCACACGGATTCTAAACATGGAAGGGCGCAGCTTGGAATGTACTGTGTGACCATTTACACAATGGCGTACTGGGCATGCTCACACACTTAGGAGTTGCAAAGGGCCGTCTTGCATGCACACGGATTCTAAACATGGAAGGGTGCAGTTTGGAATGTACTGTGTGACTATCTACACAACGGCGTACTGGGCATGCTCACACAGCAGTTGCAAAGGGCCGTCTTGCATGCACATGGTTTCTAAACACAGAAGGGCACAGTATGGTGTTACTGTCCCCACGTACATGAATGCCACTCACATGTACTGACCAGTACACACTCAGGAGCCATCACAGATGTCTCAGGTGCAGATCACAGAGGTACACACTGCAGTCTTCATTGTAGCCCTCAGACATCACCATGTCACAGGACCAGCAATACACTGCCATACATTACCACAACACTGTGTGGCTCATGATCAGTGGACTGTACATAGGTCTACAGCAACTGTGCAGACTACACATGTACCGACAGGGTTCCATCATGTGTTATGTATTGTAATGATACCACTGTAATGACCAGGTCGGCTCTACACATACCAGGGGCCCTGGGTCTTACACAGCTGTGACAGATGACTGTCACTGTACACCAAAGATCACACATGTTTGGATATGACATACATGTAATCGCAGTGGATATGTGCATGGACCACACACACAACACATATGTACATAGCATAGCTTTTGCTGTCCTCCATGCAGACAAGTGGCTACAGCAATCACACGCACGCAAATGGCAGGTGGGTCCATGGCTGTTGAATGCTAACAGTACATGAGGTAGCAATGTTGACCGAGGATGCATTCCCTCTGTACTAGTTACCCATGACACCCATCATATCTTACAACAGTCCATGTGTTATGCATGTCATCACACATGTCCACCAATTGCAATGCATACAACATGGCTACATGACAGGCATGTAGGACCAACACACATGTACAATTTGTAGTGTGCATGCAGCTACCATGCATGTGCAGTAGCTGATGTATGTGACTCATCTGTGCCTAACTACAACATGCAGTTGCAATGCAGCCCCATCATTGGCACCTGTATAATGTGACATACTGACAGTATGGTAGGATGTACATCAGGTATGGATGTATGTATGTACATAAAGTGGTGATGCACCTGTGCAGATGGATGTTTGCCGGGGACGGCTCACAGGTATGTCACACGCCATCCTACAATTACATGTGCAAACAGTACGCTATGTTACTGTTACTTGACGGTGAAGACATAAACCTACACAGCGGTCAGGTGTTACCGACTGTATGTCACCTGACACCTGTAACACTTACATCCTCCCGTGTGCATATAGCACCACAACTGCCGGACGTAGTGTTGGTACACATAATGCGGCCAATACTGCTACATGTCTGTCAGACGTATCATCATATCGCAGGTGTATCATTCACACTACTGCCATGTGTGTTTGCTTCTGTGACCATATATGCCACATATGGTGGGGATTACATCCCAATTGTTACACACCCCTGTACACTGTTGTAGAGATCTGTACATACTGCAGTGTGGAAAGCATGATGTAGGCAAGGGTGGTGTGTGTATCACACACATCAGCTATCCGTATGTATGACATTTGTGGTCTCCACAGTGTGTGTGTGTGTGTGTGTGTGTGTGTGTGTGTGTGTGTGTGTGTGTGTGTGTGTATGTATGTATGGCTGTCTGGTGCATGGAGTGAGGGTGTATGCTACCATACAGAACACACAGGATCCCTAACCCCTCATGGTGATGCAGTCTACTACCCTGTTGATGCCATAGGTCTCAGCCATACTGGCTACCTGTACATGTTCTTTCTCTGTGTCGCGTGGGTGCACAGTACTGTGAGGATGATGACCACATAGGCAGGGGTCCTCACCTCAACACTATGGGGTGTGCGTTACAGTGTTGTTGACCCCAAGAGTGTGTGCATGTTCCTGTAATGTGACAGGGTATGACTGCTACACAGTGAGGCCTCATGCTATCAGGTGGCCTCTAACATTAGCATCGGCCGGACCGCTGTGTACAACCCCTGCACCATGTCAACATACCTGTGATGTGACCTGGTATGGATGTCACGTCTCTAGCCACTGTAGCCTATTAAACTGCCCACATGCATCTGGATCAGTATATGTGTGGACATCTGTGGTATGTTAGCCTTTCCAACAGTCAGGTTGAGGCTACGTATAGCATGCTGATATTGCCATACGTGCCTGTGAGTACTCCACAGTTACACATGGGAGACTGCAAACACTGCTATCTGTAGGCACATGCAAGTAGACCATAAGGAGGGAACCAGGGCATCATTACCAACATGCTGTTACTGTTGTTACCAAGACACATACTATGAACATATAATAATGCATGCTAAACATGTACTACATGGTATGTCTGGTGCGTGTTAACAGTACACAACTAATGTAATATACACTTCTCTCACTATTCATACACAACTAATGTTATACACACTTCTCTCACTATTCTGTTCACCCTGTGCATCAGACCATTTGAGCATGTCCCTGCATCGATGGTGTGGATTACAGGGATGCGGCACAGGCTTCATCATATGCACAGGGTGATAATGTTTGCCAGGCATAGGCTGCACCAATGGATGACATCATCTGTGTGGATAAGGGCCGGTGACATGATTGGACATGTCTGTTCAGTATGCATGTGGGTGTTGTGGTGCCCTACAGATGTGTTTGCTGTGTGCGTGTATGTGTGCACACAGTTCTGCCTTTTGTGAGGCCTACACAGGGGAATTATTGACAGCTCCAGATTGTACAGACCAGGTTGTACAGCTCATTGTGTCCGGCCACAGCCACGTGACCTGTGCCTACCAGGGGTTGCACAGGCACTACCAGGCGGAGGTACAGATTGGCTACTGTCTGATGACACATGTCCACTGGAACCGTGTCCCCACTGGGAACATCCAGGGCCACGTCCACGTGGCCTGCTATGTCCTGCTGTGGACAGCGCAGCACCAGCTGCACTGCTACTGCTACCGGCACTATGGGAGTGGGCATGTGAGGTGGCATGCTCACGTTTACCTGCACTAGGTGGTGTAGCTGGTCTACGTCCACGTGGCCTATGCCTCACTCCTACCAGATGTTTCAGCACAGACAGCTCACACTCACGGATTGCCATGCCACGGTCAAGGATTCCGACCATGTCACCCAATCGCCTGTCCAGAATATCAGCAATCTGCTGTTGAGCATTTGCCAATGCCTGGATGTTGTCATTTAGGGTATGGATAGCAGCCCTCTGCAGCCTCTGCCCTTCTCTGTTCTGCCATTCAGCACGTGCCTGCACCGCCATTACAGTCTGGAACATGCGTCTGGTAATACCAGCTGCTGCACTCTGTCCTGCAGGTGCATGTCTGCCAGAGGTCCTCCTATGAGCAGCACCGGCCGAATGCCTGTGTGGCACATCCGCTGTCATTACACTGACACCATGGTGTGGAGACACACCTTCTGTAGCCACCACACGTTCCTGTTCCACGCTAACAGACGCTGACTGTCCTTCCTCTATGGCCACTGGTGATGCAGTATGTGTTGGCAGCAGAACTGTGTGCAGGGAAGAGGGGGACATAGCTGGGATGGCAACCATTGGCACAGATTCAGTCCGTGACAACCCTCCCTGTACCTCATGCATATGTTCATCACTGCTAGTATCTGTGGGGACACTAACATCAGATGGACCGCAGGAGGGTAACGCACCTACATCACCTGTGAATGCAAAGAAAGACTAAATTACAATAGACACACACATAGACACACACACACACACACACACACACACACACACACACACACACACACACACACACACACACACACACACAGACACGTTTCCCACATTAACCATTAAACCATGCATGTGATTTGACAGACGGCATGCAGCATGCCTGTGATACAGCAGACGGCATGCAGCTCAGACATTAATAGTGTTAGTTACCATACCTCCCTGGAGTGCACTACAGCAAGCAGGTGTCATATCAGTAGCCATGCAGTTCACACAATCATGGTAGTATGCATGCATCCCCGTGATACACCATGTGGACCAGAACAGGATAACAGTACACATGGCTGACGTGAACTTGACATGTAATCCACTGACGTGTGCATTAACATGCATACATGTCTGACACAATGGTGTCCTGACACATGTACAACATCGTAATGGGCATCACATTGCAGTGTTGTCTGTATGCCCTACAGATAGAATGCATGTTTAGCAAATGTGCATGAGCATGGAAGGGTAATGTGAGCTGTCTACATTGCTATACAGTGTGAAGTACAGACACTGTGTCATTGCATGGCATCATGAGGCATCTATATTTATATACAGTGCATAATATGTACACACTGCATAGCCATAACTGCATGCATACCCATGACATAACTGTGGATTGTGACCCACGATGCTGAGGTGTATACACACCAAACCATGCTGTGTCATGTGATAGGTCACTGGAGGACCTAAAGTTGACACCCCTGCACAGCTACTACAGAGTCTTAGCTGCCTGGCAACCATGTCCATACATAGCAGACTTGTCAATTCACCATGTCCCACGTGACATTGATGTACCACACACACACAAGGTGCACAGCTAACGGTGATGTCCTACAGCAGCAAGGGAAATGTACAGTATCTGTGGCCTGATGTGGTGTCAATGTCTGTGGAAGCTGTACAGGTGACTACTGTCATGCCATGACACAGTTGTGATGTTCAACACATCTTATATGGTAGACGTCAGTGACACCTCCAGTAACTGTGCACAGGCTTTTAGGATGTCCAGTATACCACATCAACTGTATAATAGGTCAACTTAGGCTATAATTGGACCATGTGTGGACAATGTAAAACAGGGTGTATACACATCACATCTACTGTGTGGCTACGTGTCTCTGGCCATCCCCCATGGCCATGTGTGCACATGTGTTGGACAAATGTGTGTGATGGCCGTCTAGCACACATGTCTGTGTTGTCCCATATGACATACACCCATAGATGTCAGATATGTCACCATCCACAGGGCTATGCAGACAGCGGGTTGTATGTTTGGTATGTGGGATATGGGTTATGGGATAGTGTGACAATATTGCAGCCAAAACACTACGTGTCTGGGACATGTCAGATGGCACATCACAATGTGTGCACCCATTGCAGGGTCATATAACACAATGGTAACTCCTGTGGGCTGCCCATAACACAGCTCAATGTGTGGTACTGTTTGCGTACCACACGTGTCGTTCCAATATATAGTGCATATACATCCATTGTAGAACACCTCCACCATTGTATGCACAGCTGTCCACACATGTAGCAATGACAAATACTGTGGTTTCATGTCGGTGTATCATTTCACTTGTATATATTGCACATGGGTGGCCTGTGTGAATGATGGGTGATGTGAACTGTATATCATGACTGGAATGAACATCAAGTGTACAAGTGTTAACTGGCCACATGGCGAATAGATCTATGCTTTAACATGCCTGATACTGATGACAGTCTCACCTGCAATGGACTCATGTCTGTGCGGCATGCCAGAGGTACCTGTGTAGTGGTGACACAGCAGTATGAACATTATCCATGACTGTATGACAGCCACAGGGTGCACTGTGCATGTTAACACAGTCACCTGTACAATAGCATATAGTATGCACATGTGTGCATACACAGGGTAGCATACTGTAGTATGCAGCATGTGTATCCACATACCTTGCATATGTTGTTACATTACATAATGTACAGTGACACATGCAACTAAATGGGATATAATAGCCATATGTGCAGTACTGACTTACCAGGCAACTCTAGGCTCATTGGTTGGGAGACACCCACCTCCACGATGACAGCTAGTGTTTGTGGATGCTGTTCTGAGGGTGTCCCCAGACTGGCCAGTAGCTCCTCGGTGTGTGTGAGTGGGGGGTGGGTTGGTGGCCCACCACCTGTTCCACCTTGTTCCCTGGCAATTGCAGTGGCACTCTGTTTTGCATGTCGTATCAAGTCCATGCAGTGTCTGCGCACCTGCTGGTAGGTACGGTTATGACCACCCACATCGTTCACCCTCCTGCGAAGATCCTGCCACAGGTTGTCCTGCTGCTGGGCATGCTGTGGCACATGGCTGAACAACACCTCATAGTTCTCATGGAGGTATGGGATGAGGACATCATCCTCCTGGCGGCTGTATGTTGGCAGGTGTGTACGAGGCATTATCTGTAAGACATAATGATGGTGACAGGTCACAGTTTCAGAGATGTACAGAGATACTGCTGCACATACACTTCTAGTAAATCTGGTACATCTGCACAGTTATCTTTGCAAATCATCATGACAGTAACACAACTGACATGTTTGTGTCACACACATACAACACCCATTATGCATTGGATATCATCACCATATATGTGTGTCACCTCATTACATTGTTCATACTCCATGTGAATGCTGTCTTGATGTGGGCATGTCTGTTTGCCTGCACTGGTGTTCTTACCTATCTGCACATGCCTGGATGTGTCCACGGTAATGCTGTTGACCTTGATGCTGTGTATATGTCACATATCAACACATACACAGCCTTAATGGACTTGAGCAGTGACAATGCACACATATGCATGGAAACCTTTACATGCATGTGTTTTGCCATATACATCTACACTGCACTGTACAGCTGTTCAACATCCTGCCACGGATCGCCTGTGTTGCACATATGATAGACATGGGACAATGGCTAGTCGGACATCATTCGCAGGGATGGTTATCAACTATAGCATGTACGGGCAAGGTTTCCTAGCCGTATCCGACAGCAATTATGCCATTGCAAGGTGCATCAGTGCCACATTACTGATCCAGACAGTTGATACTACATCTACCATGCGGCCATCACACCATGTATGACAGGGATGACATGTGCAGCTTTGATGGACAGGGTTGCATGGTATGGCGGGAGTATGTCACATGTATGGCACAGGGATCTGTCCAGCATATGGCGATACTAGTAGTAGGACGGTGGCTGCCCATGACATATGTCTTTCAGATCAGGATATGGACATGTAGCATGTCCAACATCATAGTGTAGCAAATGTCTTTATGCAAGGTAGACAGCATGCTGCATAGTGGAGGTGAGGATTGTGAAGGCTGGTATCGCCCATCCACGCATGGCCAATACCCCTTATATGTGATCCAATATTGGTCACCCGAGTGCTGTGTATGCCTGTCCAATGATCTCCGTGCTCATGGATGGCACCCTGTCATGACATGGGTACCTCGTATGACTACCTAAGGGGCCTGGAGACGTCACCAAATCAGGGAGGTGTACTGCACAGCACCATCCCTTACACAGTGTCCATAATGTTGACCACAGCCTTGGTGGTAGTTAATGGGTACAGGGATATTCACCTAGCAGTGACAATGCTGATATCATCCATCAGAATGTGCACATATGTCACACACCTCACCCACACAGCCCATTCTGTATGTTGTTCACAACACTGAGACAGCTATTGCTCATAGGTCATGGCCATTCACATCCTTACATACACAGATGCCTGACATTTGTCTGTGTTGTATGGGCTACAATGATGGTGGAGTACAACACATTAACCCTGTTTTATTGTAGCTGGTACTGGTGTGATATGCACATGTCACTCTGGCACCTTTTGTAGTTGTGATTCTGTCAACAGGCCACTGGTAGAACACTCCTGTGACATACAAAGGTATATGTAGTCAAACATCCGTACTGTCATGTACATCTGTACTGCTAACATCTACATTGATAATGGTTCATGGACTTGCAGACCATACTCAGCAGGGTTATAGTGCGGTGCCACCAATTATGACTGTGGTCACCACTTGTGGGTTGATATTATCCAACACCCTATCTGTATTGTATGTTCATGCTCAGCACTTGTTCAGAACTTGTGAGCACGTCATGAGCTACTGATTAATATAGCACCCATTCCACACCATTTCTCACAGGTACGCTGTCTGTCTTTACATTTCCAGCTTGCTTACAGTACAACAGCTGTTGTACACACGTAACTCACATATCTTATGAGACATGGTTGTATATACAGGCATGTCCAACTGTCACGTACCAGTGCTATTGCCTGTCTATATGATGAATATGGCGTCAATAGAGCAACTGTCTCATGTACACAGTCAATGCTCACCTCCCAACATATGACACTACAGCCTGTGGGGGATGCACATATGCAGCCCTGCTGGGGGTAATGCTGTCACCAACCCTGACTGCACCTGACACTCATGTGGGGATGTGTAACATTTGCAACACACCCCACTCATCACATAGTCTCACAAGATCTCCACCACAGGCCACACATATGAGGACAACTTGTGCAGGACCTCTCCATACTCTGTGTAGGCACCAAAGGCAGCCCCCATCACCAAACACAACAACAACTTATAGCCCACAGACTCATGTGTGCCCATCACATACAGCCAATAGGGTGTTATAACATACACAACACACCTGTCATAGGTGACTCTGTAGGTGGTCACACTGCTGTTCCACTCAGCAGGTTACACAAGGCGATAGCCGCTTACATCTTGCTGTTGGCTAACTGGTTCTGCAACATAACCTATGCACCCATGCCACACCTCACCAGGTACAATGTGACTGTCATTCTCCATGTTAGTGTGACTGCCCTGAGATGCAACTTCACAGACTACGTGTGCAGGGATATGCAATAGCTCACCAGTCTTGTAGCCCAAGCCCTGGGGAGCATTATGCATTCATCCGGACCTGATACCACTGTACAACAACTGACTGTGTCACTTCAACAGTTGCCTATGCTTCTGCTGTCATTCCACAGGCATCTGGTATATGTCCGCTTTGACTGACATGGTCAAACAACATGATGCTTTGGCACAGATGACCTGCACCTGTCAGCCCTGGGAGTACAGATCACATGTAAGGCTCTTGCTGCTTCTATACTGCCTGTCTTGCACAGTTTCCAATAACATTCACCACCAGAATGGGAACTGGCAAGCAAAACATGGGGTCATGTGACGCAATGCTTGACATCTTCATCTCTGACGCACGCAGGCAAGGCACTCCTTATAATACACCACTTCAATATCTCTGCAGCGACTGGGACCTGCCTCTAGGCTCTGCAGAGCACACCTGCAATGACAGGTTATACACAGACCATACCTTTCAGGCATGTACCTGGACCGGCACACCCATGGCTGAGGTGTTCCCATATTCCACTATGTTGTACACACATCCTGGCTAGTTACTTAGCACAATGCATCAGAGGTGCTCCATGTGCAACTAACTGTGTCCAGAACTGCTATACACATTGTAACAAGCTACGGATTCAACAACATACCCCACGGTTACCAGACCTCATTTGTTGGTGTACTGGACAGTAGGGCTCAGACAGATACTACTGATGTGAGACTGACACTACCCCACACTTAACTGGGATAGCCACTCATGTACTGACACATTAGGCCAACGCTGTCCATGATTCATAACCTCCACTCGGCTGGATCAACCCATACACACCACCTCCAAGACCAACAATATCCTTGACATGGACACTACCGACATGTGACTGGTGTTCCAAACCTGGGGTTATCCCCTCATTGGTGGATTCCAGACATATGCTAATCACCCTTGTTAGCCACATCCCAGCACCACACCCTTCATGGCATACACAGTACATGAGTACTACAACACCTACTACAGATATCTTATGACAGCGGTAGTTAACGTCATGACACCTGTGCAGATGGACAATGCACATACAAATGCTGACACATACCCCAGTGCACTTCATTAGCACGTACACGACTGCATGGATCATGCTATTCCACACAGTGCCATGATGGTACCCACCAGATAACAGATGCCACTCTGGGGGTCCAGTTCCATGGACATAATTTACAACAACAGGTGGAGGCTGTTGCACAGTGGTGTACAATCCCATGGGTGGGGTAGCTCACTGGTCAGCCTCGGTAGGGCCACAGGATCCCTCATCACATACTCCAAAACTAGCTACATAAACATTACTGCGATACATTCCGGGGTGTACCACAAGGCATTATGGTGGTATGTCAGTAGTCAATGGCAATACCCACATCTGCTCTCACATACAACAGTTACTCAGGAACATTATAGAACCAGGTGATGTTGGCAACATGCTGGCGGATGGATTCAATGCTAACATTACACCCTCTCACTCCCTACAGGGCCACAATCCATGCAGGAACATTGCAGTGTCCCTACGGTCACACCTACACAGTACTAACCTGCACTCTATATGGCCTGGGGCACTGGCCCCATGTGACCATCCAAAGTCCAAGGCTGTGCTGTCCACAAACCTCTGAACGACATGTCTCCCCACTAGGCCACCATATTCAGTAATAGCCTTGTATCAGACATTGTGGCCCCTGAATGGCACACAGCAACAGTTATCACACTCCACACAGGTGGTGCCACAATGCACGAGTGGGACTATTGCCCTACACACCTGACTGGACTGTTCTGCATGGCTATGGGGCACATCATCATGGACATCATTCACAGAGACATTGTTGGGCTCTGGTCCTTTGATGCCACCCAGGTTGGACTTGTTAGGGCCAGAGCATGGCTCCTACACCTGGTGGACTCCTTTCATACAGTTACCAGGGTAGTTGATGATGGTACGGGGGTCCACACAGCCTACATTGTCCTCTCATTGCCTTTCAGCACCGTTCTCCATTCTGGTATTGACAACATACACATCCACCTGCACATCGAATCCTATGTCTCAGGATGTTATGCAAAGTGGCTCATGGACAGGACACACACAATGAGGGTAGCATACCATAGTACCTACTGTATTGCAGTTACACTTGGCATACCTCAGTCCTCATGTTCGGTATATGCTTCCCTGAAGTACAGGCTAGCACAGAGGGACTTTCCCTGCCTAGCTTTACAGACCACTGCATACAAAGTGCCATGATTGCTCCACCAGCTGATACTGACTCCATCCATAAGGGTGTCACTGTGACGGATACCTGATATCAATATCATGGCCTCAAGCTGCATGACACAAGGTGCATGAACATCCCCTTTGCATTACACCATTCACCCACTGACTATCACATAGGTGGTAGTCCCCTACATACATGACACATTGTACATGTTCGTAGTACACACGTATGTCGCACCCACTCCTGTGATAACCATATTGCCGGTATGCCGTGGATATCCTTCTACGTGGCCACACTTATCTGTACTGGGTGTGTAACTGGTACATAGGCACCCATTGTACCTCTGAACTTCAGACGTATACACACATTCAAGGGTACAACACCCCGTTTAGGGTGTACCTTACACAACAGCTACGGCTTTACATACCACAACATTAACATGCAATGATGTTTATTAAGCTCCAACAGTTAAAGTATGCAGCTGAACTATGGACACCATGTCTGTACACACTTGCATACTACATACTCAGGGGTGACCTCTGCTGAACAGACAGGGCCCATGTCCACAACAATATTAATGGATATACTCCACATATGCGACATAAGCAAAAGCCACTGTGAGCAACATGCTCATGGATATGTGCACACACGCAATGATGAGTGGGATGTGCTTGAGGGTTACATTCCCAAACTGGACACTCACCATGCTTTGGAACATGATTCCTATGTACATCACACAGGGACACTCAGTAGCACTGTTCATGTGATACCTCACTTGGTGGATGGGAGACACATGTACGCCAGGGATCACTGCAGTGGCTGTACTGTGCAGAGGTGCAGGTAACACATGGCTTTGCTGTTCACAGGACACTACCCTAGAGAGGTGCCACTGGTGTGAACACTGCGGTTGTGCTTACACATAGACTTGCCAGACTGCATAGTACCCCACTATGAACCTGTGAAGCTATTACATGTCCTTTGTGCATGGTTACTTGAGTAGCCCTTCCATTTAGATTAGCTATCATGCTATTACAATGTCCCATGACTACAAGCCATATGTATCCTGTTATTGTACATTGTACATGCCAATAGACGATACCTTTGGTATGCATGATATGCCTGTTATGCTGTGTAGCATATCTGACATATCTACCTACAATACTATACATTACACATATTTTACATAGTATCCCATAATGCAAAGCATACTTGCACAGCGGGACCACCTTAGACATGTCATTGTCGTTATATGCCCATACACATGCCTACTGTGACAGTATATCAACATATACTATCCCCTGCTATGGGGCGTACTTGTTGGACATACCCTACCACTGACGGCGGGTGGTATGGAATTGTTCTGTTTCAAGCCCTCATGTAGCATCCCTTGTGGTGTCTGTGATGTTTACCTTGTGGCTTACTGCTGGACACACAATTTCTACAAGCATTAGTATGCTTAGCAAGATACCACTACATAAATACCTTTTCCCACTTTATGCATTGCGGACACTTTTAATTAATGCAAACCAGGCTATACATACACTAACATAATTAATACAAAACATGCTATACATACACTTACATACCGAGTGTTCTACATACCTTGTTATTGTTCTGGACTTTCATCTCTATCTCTCTTACACTGTTTAAACAGTTCTATGGTATGAGCATACGGTTTGAATGTCTGGCAAGTCATCCTTATATACGTCGATACCTGTAACATGTGGTTTCCTGCCACCAATTGGTGTTCCTGAGTGACTTATTACTTGCACATCAGCTGTGCAGCTACTCCATTCACCAATTACGCGGCAACAGTGGGGTATAATTGAATTCTCCACTTGGGCGTTGCCCATTTGCCCTACCTTCGGGGAGACAGCCTGTATTGTGTTTTGTTGTGTGTAATTGCAACTGCTATGTGTAGAGACACATATAGTTTGGATTCATGTCCCCCATGGATTGTGTGTGACGGCTAGAGTATGTGGTTCTACATGTGAGTGTACCTGTCATCCCAACCGTCTGATAATGGACTATTGCAAACAAAACCTGTAACATCGCAGTTTGTTCCATTATACAACGGCTACAATTTTGCATGGTGCCTTTAAATGTGTCTCTCACAAGGTATGTTAACGCTTCTGCTGATGTAATTAACTGACTGGATGTTTGTGCTGTAATTACAGTCTGTATTGCTATAATTTCTAGTGTGGGGGATGTAGGTGGGTGTACGTAGCATAGACAGGTTTGTGGGGCCTGCATTTTTACATATTCCATATATATGTGTGTGTGGGCTCCTTCCCTAATTAAAGAGCTATCAGTTAGTAGACTTATATTACGGGATTATACATTGGGCCATTGTTAATTGGTTTCTATATAGTATGCAGGTGAGGTTAATACTTCCATACCTACGGAATTACAGCGATATGTAAAGGGATATTTCTAAATGACAGCTATCCCGTGTATTTCTGTCTCAAATATTTGCAGTCATTGCAGTTGTGTTGGTGACAGAACCTCTTTGGCATGGGTTGCCACCTTTTCATATGGCCATTGTTGGGCACTTGCGGGACACACATCGGTGTTTACAGGCCGACACATAGCCATGGTCAGTACACAGGATAGCACATACTTTTATCCTCAATACATACTTATTGTTGTGGGACTTTGGCTACTTATCATATTGCATGTAACATTTACATTTCTTACATACAGGCATAACTATTTCATGCAACTATTACATAATATATGGGACATAATAATGTCCTACAATCTCGGACAGTTGCCCTTTGTAATGTTTTATGTCAGGACACAACTGCCCAGGGAGGGGCTGTCCCTCCTAATGTGGGACAGGTGGTAACCATATGCCTACAGCTAGCTATACCCACACCTACCATAATGATCTACCTCTGACTTGGCATTAACAGACACATGATGTGGACACACACACACACACACACACACACACACACACACACACACACACACACACACACACACACACACACACACACACACATTACAGTCACACGGAAACGCACATGGCACCCTCAACACACACATACACAGACTACAGCACTCACAAACACAGTTGAACACAGTACCTACGTGGACCGCAACACCGGCAGTGGTAACTAAATGTCCCTTCATATCATCATAATATTACTCACGGTTCTACTGTTCCGGTACTGTGTTCTTTCGGTCTTTCAGCCTCGTGGTTACGCGTGTTGGTATGTGACACATTCCATAGTTGGCGGTATCCTATTTATTTGTACCTCCAAGGTTTTATGAATGTCGTTGACCTATCTATATATTTGCAGATATCGTGTGAACGTATATATCAACATATATCACTCTATCGCCCCTTTCTATCTGTATTATATATATATATATATATATATATATATATATATATATATATATATATATATATATCTGACAGGGAAAGTGACAGGCAAGCTACACCTTTCATTGTGTACATGTCGGTGTATACTGTTTCCTGGACTCCACATGTTTGTGTCTGTACCTGTCACATTACACACCTGCCATAGGTTAGGGTTATCACCTGTCCCACTTTGCGAGGGACAGTCCCTCTTTGGGCAGTTGTGTCCTGCAAAATATTTGTAAAAATGGCAAATGTGCTGAGATTTTAGGACAAACTTATTTCCTATAGTTTATGTAATGGTTGCATATAACAGTTATTCTGTATCTGAACCACCTAAATGTTATAAGAAACAGAATAAGTAACTAAAACATTACAAGAATAAGCTTTTATCTAGGCAAAAAAGTGAAGTTCTGATTTTCGTACTGGCCGGGTGTATGTGTTGGCCTGCAGAAATCTGACGTATGTCCCACATTGGTCATTTGAAAAGGTGGCAACCCTACCGTAGGTACATCTTGGCTACCATAGTGTTAGGTGATTGTATACATGATTGCGTGTTCTACTCCTGGCAGTGGTTGTTTTACCCTTCAGAGCAGGCGCTATTAGTACAGGGGTGAATAATGCTGGTTTCACCTGTTCTGGGCATCACTGACAGTGATCTGCACGATATTCGGAGAAGCTTAGCCCTGTTTCGCAAATATCCGTATAGTCATATTTAAACGACACTTACCAGCAGTGGGCAATGCATATTCCTGCTAACATGTGCTAAACATGATCTGATGACCTGCATCCGACATGCATTACTCGTGCCTTCGGGATTACGTTACATCCCTTGCAGGACGTGGGACTGGGAACATGCATGATGGTCACTGCATTTACTACTTGGCCATCTGGGATTTGTACACGTGTTATGGCGTTTTGTATGTGGAGTATACTATGGCTGTTACTCCATACTGCACTCACATGGGTAACTCAGTTAGTTTACATATTGATGAGTCCAGTTAATGGTATGTCCATGTGATGTTTACTGGATGTGCTCCAGCATTGGGTATGTATATCACAGTGAGCCACACATGATAATGTGCTACACCTTCAAACGACCATAGGTGGGGCATGCTGAGGTGATGAATACCTGTCATGGGTACACCCCATGCCTTGACACAACATCCATGATTACATTATGTGGAGCCCCTCATTAAAGCAGCAGGGAATCCATGCAGAGTGTGTGCAGAACAGTGCTTACACACATGTGATCCCGCAATCGCCTCTGCTCCACTAAGCGACAGTTGGTTACTCGATGTTGTGGCGACAGCAGACACTGTTTGCCTCATTTAGTGTATGGCCTCTGACAATCGGGCGTGTACCTACCGATGTACCTGGGAACCTATACACACAGCAGCAACATATGCTGATAGGCGCATGTACTGTTCAGGTGTTGACATTCTGTGTTCCAATAGCTGTTGTGTGTACAATGTTTGAGGGCTGCCTATGTAGGATTCACACAGTGGGCCACCTATACATTACAATTTACAGGTGGTCGTGTGTGTGTGCCATCCATTTTACTGTGTGTGCAGGTGGAGAGGTGTGTCAGTCCATAGGGGCCTACACTGTCAGAGTATGTGCTATACGTTCCGTCTTTGCCAAGGTGTAGGCATATTGGGCATGCCTCCATCTGCCTATTGGGGCTGGCACAGTGTGTTCATGGTCTGAATCCCTCTGTGCCTGTGATGGCCTTGGCAATTGCGGTGGGTTATGAGGGCCTTCACCATTTTGTCCCTGCTGCAGCTGCTTCCTCAGGATCATATTATGTAGCATGGCACATACTATGAAGATGTGGGCACACGTGCCTGGAGAGTACTGCAAGGCTCCACCAGATGTGTCCAAGCAATGGAACCGTGATTTCAGCATCCCGAACACATGCTCTATGATGATTCTGGTTTGTGCGTGTGCCTCATTATGGCATTCTTGCATGGGTGTGTGTGCATTTCTGATGGGAGTCATCATCCACGGCTCCAGTGCATAGCCAGCATCCCCTACAAGGTGGCCATGTGGGATGTCCCCCTGACAAATACCTGATACAGCTGTGAGGCATGCCAGATATGGGAGTCATGGTAGCTTCCAGGGCTGCCAGCACACACATCCATGATAATGCCCTGGGCATTGCACATGACCTGGCAGTTGATGGAGTGGAATTCCTTACGGTTTATGTAGTGCCTACCATGCTCACAGGGTGGTGACTTGATATGTATGGGCGTGCAGTCTATCGCACTCAGTACCTCCGGGTAGTTTGCCACACGGTGGAAGTGACGCATATTGCTGGCCAACTCCTTCTGAGTTCGGGGGAAGTATATATGCTCATTGGCATGTGGTAACATGGCATCCAGGAACTGGTGTAGTACCCTGGATGCTGATGCCTGTGAGATCCCTATTATATCTCCACTTGGCCTTTGAAAGGTACCTGTGGCTAGTATTCGCAAGCTTACACATACCTTCGTGTCCACTGGGAATGGTTCCCCTCTGTTGTTTCTGGTTCTCAGGTGTGGCTGGCCCAGCTCAACTATTTGCTGTAAGATGTCCCTGTCCACACTGTAATGCTCTACTATCTCCAGATCATGTAGCCCCTGGTGGGTTACCCTTGGTCTGAACATTCTTCTCCTCCTCCGGGGCCTGCGGTGGTTGTCGGCATCATCCTCCACAACACCGTCGGTCTCTAACACATGGTGATGAATCACAGCTATGGCAGCTCCCAACATGTACATTTTAAAAGTTCCCCATGTGTTTACACCTATGGTGCAGTGTTTGGGAATACACAGGTGTGTGTAGGGTGCTTTCACACTTTATACTATTGTGCTGTGAACACCAATGATGTCATAGGGTGTGTATGTACGATCATAGCTACAGGGTATCTTATGTGTTTTACTACAGGAACTACTATTGTGGTGCCTTTGGTGTTGAATTACATTTGGCTGCCGTGGATTACCTCTTGCCCTTCCCTTTACATTTCTGCACATTTCACCTACCATTTTCTGGCATACATCCAGCAGCCTGCTTTCTTTTATACTTTCGTAGACCTGGCTTATCTTGCGTAATGTGTTCTATTGCCGGTCTACTGTATGTTTGCTTTGCTCTGCTATGACAGTTCTCCTATCTTTGCAATCCAATGCCTCCCCTCCTTTCTTCGCAATCCAATGCCTCCCCTATCCTGTTTTGCAGGTTTCTGCAAGCAGACTTGTCAGTTGCCGTCGATTGGCCGCCGTGAGTTGATAGGTGTTAATTGCTCAGTTGTGCTCCAATTACCCTACTGTGGCATTTCCTTCTTTTCTTCCCCTGACCTTCCTGTTCGTGCTATTGTTCTTGGCACATGCATCCGCTTACCGGGTTTCGGGCACGTTTTCATCCCCGTACACATGCGCTTTCGGGCACCATATGTGCTCTCAGCTAAACGATTCTATACCTACCTCCCCACCCCTGTCCTGCAGCTTTGCTTAGCAATGGCCAGGCCAGATTTGCATTGCTCCAATGTGCTTACAGCTACGGTGGCACACCCTCTGCTGATGTCGTGTATCACCTCTGAGCCACTCCTCGGTGTTATAGCGCTGCACCATATGGTATATCCTTCATCCGGCGGGACGTTTGCGATTCAGTATTACCTGCCTCATTTGCATGGCATTGACTACTAATTCATAGTTACAGTGCCGAACACTGCTGCAGACCCTTAGCAACCCTTGCACCTTGGTTGTGGTGTACCATGCATACCATTGCGTATTATGGTGAAATCCTGATTTGTATTACATTGCGATTTTATGACATTTGTATATATTTTCTTTGTGTTCCAGTTTGCGCACACATGCCCTGCGATTGTACTGTGCGTTACTGTGGACATGACATTAAATGTTGTTTTTTAGGTGTTGTGCATCTTTTCTTATGCCATTGGCTGTGTATTTAGCCATTGGCATATGTTAACTTTGTAATACATGAGTCTGGTCCGCTTCCATAGCTCCGATGTTCTGTTTGGGAAAATGTAAACCGTGTTTTTTGGTTTACATTTCCGTGGGCTTACGCTACGCCTACACCACTTCATGAATCGCTATATGCCTTCATTTGCATGGTGCGACACTGCACATGGGGTGATTAGCATATCTAGGCTGAGGGCTGCGCAGTTCTGGCGTACGCCGGTAGTGCACATGGAATTGGGTCGTACCTGATTCGCTCGGTGGCCATATTTGGTGTTATACCACCTACGCTACACCTGCGCCTGGCGCAAGCTTCATGAATCGCGGGGGGAGTGTATAAATATTTGGGAACTGATGAAGGATCAACAATAAAACATGAACAAATGCTAATAAAACTTAGTAAGGAGTACTTCAGAAGATTTAAATTAATCCTGAAAACAGCGTTGACATCTACGAACAAAATCCAAGCTATAAACTAATTTGTTCTTCCTGTCCTAACTCAGTTTGGGAGTGAATGACTGGCCCTAAAACATGATGGATAGATTTGATAGGAAAACAAGAAGGATGCTTCATGCTCACCTAAATGATTTATAAAAATCAGTGCATACCAAGATTATATATTCCCTGTTCTGAAGGAGGGATGGGCCTCCTTGAAATTGATTACATGTATAGATCTGCAATTGTGGGACTCCACATATATCTGCTGGCCTCACAAGACCCAAATATAGTGAAAGTTTTGAAACATGAGGAGAATAAATCTAAGATGACTTCCCTGCTAATGCTAACAGAAGCATATCGGCATCAAACAGGAATGAAAATCAAACCAGAAGTAGATAAAATCAGGCAGCAAGTGAATGTGCCAAAAAAAAAAAAACAAATAATATAAGGGGAAGGACCAGATGAGAAGCCAAGAAATGTGGTAAAAGCATAAATATAGTTACAAGTATAGAAATCTTCTGGAAGAACCTCATGTTGATCAGGAAAGAATGCAGGAATGGTTAAGGAGAGGTGAATTTAAACCAAGAGATGAAAGGTTAATATTGGTGGCCCAAGATGGTGGGCTATGTACACATTGGTTTACAAAGTCCATTGAACATGTAGGAGAAACAGACAAATGTGGGTTTTGTAAAACAGAATTGGAAACAGTTGCACACCTCATTGCTGGTTGTGACATACTAGTGGCAGAAGGACTGTATACTGAAAGGCATAATAATGTGGAGAGACTGTTGCACTGGGGATTGTGCAAACATTATGGTACTGAAATGGCTAAAAAAACAGTGGAAATATGAGCCACAAAGCATCATAGAAAATGATGAGGTCTACATCACATGGGCTCACCCAATACCAACAGTTCAAAAGATAGATGCTAGAATACCAGATGTAGTGGTCCAGGAAAAGAAGACAAAAGTAGCATTGATCATTGAAATCATCACACCCAGTACCTACAGTGTCCTGCGTACAGAGAGACACAAAGTCATAAAATATCAGGATTTGCAAGCAGAAACAAGAGCAATGTGGAAGAAAGATACCCAGATAGTTCCAATAGTAGTAGGAGCAATGGGTCTTATAAAAAAGAGTCTACAATCCTATTTAAATATGCTACCAATACATGTAAATCCATACACATTGCAGAAGGAGTCATTACTGGGCACATTGCAGGTGGTGCGAAGAGCATTTTTGTCTGACATCAAAAAGTGAAACAATACTAATTTCATGAACTTTAATCGTACTTTGACTTAGGGATGGGGTCCATTCCCATCATGGTATTAGAAACCTAAAAGATTTGGAGAAATTAAAACAAATTAGGGATTAACCCTTACGTCACTAGATAGGTAGCCAATTGTCTCACTGACAAAACACATAATGTCAAAGTTTGTGAGTCCACCTCTACCAGTAGACCCGTCACCAGTGGTGTACCACAAAGTTCTCTGCTGGGTCCTTCACTGTTTGGAATCTACTTCTTGGAACTCCAGGCTAAATAAAATGGCCTTTGGCTTACCAAGCTCACTGATGATTACTAAGTGGATGCAATCACTGAGTCCCTCAACAATGTTAACATACTACAGGAAGAGCTAACACAGACAAATGACTGGTGCCAAAGACATGGTCTAAAACTAAATGCAAAAAAGTGAATTATTATTCCCTTTGGTAATGTAGAATTCCCCGCTAACTACAATATTGACACCCAGATAAGCTCAAACCCAGTGGTGCAAGACCTAGGAACACAGGTAGATAGTGAACTGAACTTTGACCACCAAGTTTTCTCTGTGGTAAGGAAAGCATTCTACATTACACACCTCATAAATAAGGGCATCACATCCAGGTCTAAGGATAATATAGCCCCACTGTACCTGAGCCACATAAGACCACTAATAGAGTACAACACTCCCATTTGCATGTACCTCAACAGAAACAGACAGCTGCAGCATCTGGAGAAACCACAGAGGTTCCTCACCAAGAAAATACAGGGCCTCCAAACCATGACGTATGTGGATAGACTAAAAGCCCTGTCACTGTACTCTGTATCATATAGGCTGTTGAGAGGAGACTTGTGCCTGGCCTACAGGGCAGTCTCTGACCCTGCCTGATGGATATGCTTCACATACACAAATCTAACAGCACAAGAGTCACTCACTCTAGGGATCTAAATCTAGCCTGTGACACTAACAGAACATGCTGGAGAGACAAATATGCTCCCAGAGACTGCTACTCCTCTGCAACAAATTATAATTCACATGAAGCAGATCTCCTTACTGACCCTATTCAGGTGCAGTCTGGACAAATGGATGGGAGACCACAAATTCGCCCCAGGGGTGGCACTCATGTCTCTCATGGACAGGGGGAGTCGGTATTGACCATAGACTAGCACTGCAAAATATTTTCATTTAATAAGGTTAGATGGAGCAACTTGGGATTAACATGGCTAGGCTTGTAAGGGCTCTAGGGCTGTTAGCTTATAAACCTATGAAACAGGTACACAGAAATGCAGTGAGTGCTGAGAGTGAGTAATGTACAGTACCATCTTAAAATGCCATAAATGACACAGGTATGCATACAGAAGCATAGTAGTGCATACCGAAATGGTAGATAACAAGGAAAAGGGTAATGTAAACATCAGTCCTATCCATCCACTAGCATCTGATGCAAGCATGAAAGCATGACATCACATATTGCATTACTGTTGTCAATATCATTACTAACATATGCCAATGTCAAACAGGTAATACATATCACAAATTGAAGCTAGTCACCTAGGTCAGATTAATGATCAGAAAATGATGTGGCATACAGCAGTTGAACAACCACGTACAGATTAATTTTTCAGTGGTCAGTACAGTGGTCATCATTGCCACAGGGTTAGAATGACACAACAGGGCACATACTCGATCACCTGTCAGTATTACTCTAATACAGTCTAGGGTGCCCATGCTGACAGCTCACACAGCAGTCCTGGCTACCCCTGCCACCTCCAAGAATGCTCAGCCCACTGTGCTCTACCAAGGAATTGGATTTGGTGACTGTAGCATGTGAGGATATGGTGTGGGAAGAAGAATGATGTGGACATCCTACAGAAGGGCCTCGCTGACACAGATGCCTGGTGTCAGAGCCATGGCCTCAAGTTCAATACCAAAAAGTGCAGTGTCATCCCCTTTGGTAAAAACTCTGTACCCATGAACTACCACATAGGCAGCAATCTACTTAACACCAAATGTGTGATAAGAGACCTTGGGACCCAGGTGGACAGTAGTCTCTCCTTTGATAGTCACATCACCACAGTAGTGAGGAAGTCCTTCTACGTGGCACACCTCATCATAAAAGGGTTCTCATTCAGGAAAAAAGAGGTAATTGTTCCTCTTTACTCGACACTCATTAGACCCATTATAGAGTATAATGCTCCTTTTGGGATGTACCTCAGAAGACATCTGCAGCAGCTGGAAAGGCCACCGAAGTACCTCACAAAGAGGATTACTGGCCTCAAACAAATGCCCTACACTGACCGTCTCAAAAAACTCCAGCTTTACTCCATAGCATATCACCTACTCCGAGGTGATCTCTGCCTAACATATAAAGCTATGTCAAACCCAGAGCTGTTGGACATGCTACACCTAAAGAAATCCCAATCCTTCTGAGCTACATGCTCTAGGGACCTAAACCTTGTCACCACAATAAACAGGACATGCTGGAGGGAGAGATTCCTGTCCCAGAGACTTCCCATACTCTGGAACAGGCTACCCATCTATGTCAAGCAAAGTTCTTCATTAGCACTCTTCAAGACAAATTTTGATTAGTGGATGGGAAATAGGAAATACACCCCGGGGATCACTTCTGTGTCTCTGCTCGACAGTGGTACAGGAAAATAACTTTCTTGGGTGGCGTATGTCAGGGAACATTGTTGACTAGGCTTACATAGGCCCTTGGGCCAATAGCCTAGTACCTACCTATGGACCTCTGAACCTATGACTGTAATGTGACCATCTGGAAGTGGTTGCTGGGCTTGCAGTAGAGTGACCAACAGTAGATGTGCATGCATGTTGCAGCACAGACATTGATGTCCGATGGCCAGCTGTGGGTCTAATGAGAAGGGGTCTGCCTCTCCCCCTAGAAGTAATCTGCTTAGTACAGTTAGGGCATGTAACACCTGGTTAGTACTGGGGCACTGTTTTAACACCACCACAACAAGACTTTCAACAGAACATGCAACAGAGCTTCCAACCTTCAATCAAGTTCATAAACCAGCTGTGCTTACCAACAACCACTCTGCTACTTTTAACATTAGCAGCTTATAGCACCTCTTACCATTCCAACATAAAAAATCCTTTCTCTTCCCAATCCACCTCGAATAGCTACTCCCTAACACCCAAAGCAGATAGCATCCCCATAAGTAGCTCCATTTTCAACATCACAGCTCTACATGATGTGCAGTTTTCTCTTCTGTCTCACCCAAACATACCTAGCATCTCTCAGAAATATCATAAACACAGTTAGATTCTTGAAAACCCTAGTCAACTTAGCATCCAAGCTAACTCTCAGTGGTGACATAATCCAAACTCTGGTCCACCCTGCAAACCATATAATTCAGCCTCACAAAATGGCATACAAACTCAATCTACTCAATCTACAATCCTTCCTGTTAGGGACAAATCTGATATTCTACTAATAAATATTACTATAAGAAGTGTCAACAACAAAATTCATGAGCTGCATGCTAACTTCTCCCTATACTCCCCAGATATTGTGCTTCTCACTGAAACTTGGCTAAAACCTACCACCCCCAGCAATAAAATACTACTACCAGGATAGAACATCATACGTACAGATAGAACTAGTAAAAGAGGAGGTGGCATGGCCCTACTCTTTAAAAACCACCACTCCATAGAAACTTTAGATGAAAAAACACTAAACCTTAATAATTATGAAGTAGTATTTGCTAAATTAAACATTAATCCCAAGAAACATATATACATAATAGGTATTTATATGCCACCAGGGGATAATATCCAAACATTAGAAAATATACTGTAATGGAGCAGTAAAACATTACCTCAGGAAACAATTATTACGGGTGACTTCAATGTAGACTGGTTAGACTGCAACTCCACAAACCCCAAAATTGCATCATCCTGCATGGCTTCACACAATACATCCAGTCTGCCACTAGGATTAATAAGACATCCAACAAACACTCCTCTCTAGACTGGATATTAACAAATGAGCCAGCCCTCTTACTCCTACTCTGGCTGTGTACCGGACACTCCCATGGACCACTTCCCAACCTATTTACTTAGGAAATGAGCTGACCCATCTACAAAAACTACATTTAAACTGATAAGAAACAAAAAACACCTGAACCCCAACTACCTTATAGGTATTCTTAAACATTGCAACTGGACACCACTGAAACTTCTACCCCTACAGGAAGCAATTGATTACTTCTACTCTACCTTCCTATCTATACTAAACTCTCAAGCCCCTAGGCAAAAAATACATGTGAAATCAAACTATGCCCCATGGCTAACAAAAGAAACACAGTCACTACTTAAATCGAGAGGCAAGGCTTGGGCAACCTAGACCAAAACAAAGTCCCAACCACTCTACAAACCTACCGGGAACTTAGAAATAAAGCAAAGCAGCAAATTAAGCAAGACAAAATAAATTACTACTCAGAAATCCAATTAAAACATCACAATAACCCACAGAAATTCTGGGTAGCTATAAACAGTATACTTTTTCCAGGCAAAGTCAGTACACCCCCTCGTACCACTTCTTATAATCCAGACAACATTGCTACTGAATTTAATAAATACTTTACTGAAACTATCTTAGCTCTGTCCAACAATCAAACCTCCTCTCCTATCAGAACTAACACTGCCTCCTCCAAAACTAAAACCACCTTCTCCCTGCAACCTGTAGCTACAGAGATGATCAAAAAACTGCTTAAAAAACTAAAACCCACCACTTTAGCTGCAAACAACTTACCTGCCAATTTCCTCAAACTAAGAGCAGATGGTATAGCCTACTCTATATCAATTCTTATTAATAGATCCATAGCAGAACAAGTCCCTCCCATTGAAAAAACTCTTATGTAATACCCCTACATAAAGGTGGCTCATTAACAGATCTTTCCAACTACCGCCCAATCGCAATATTATCACCACTGTTTAAAATAATGGAGAGGGTCATTCACATGCAAGTTACTAATTACCTACATACTAACAAACTTTTAACCAGTGCTCAGCATGACGTTCGATCATACTATAGTACATCAACAGCTCTAATGTCATTTACCAATACCGTCAACTATCACAGAAGCAACAGTAATTATGTATCCTCTATCTTCCTGGACCTATCAAAAGCCTTTGATATGGTTTCTCATAGTAAACTACTAAATGTTCTCTCTGAACTAAATTTTTGCCAATCTACCCTCGCCTGGTTCCAGGATTACCTTACTGGATGCCAGCAAGCGGTTTCTTGGCAACAGACTTTATCACCCCTTCTACCAGTGACTCTAGGTGTCCCTCAAGGCTCAATCTTAGGCCCACTGCTATTTTCAATATTTGCAAATAACCTCCTCACTTCAACCCCACCAGCCTCCCTCATTCAGTATACAGATGATTCAACAGTGATATGCGCTGCTTCCTCTATTCAAGAACTTCAAAACCTAACACAACAATCCTTTATAACAGTTGAGACCTGACTTACAAAGTCTCAGTTAATTTTAAACCCCCCACAAAACAAACTTATAATTTTCCAACCTACTAAATCAGCCCCACCCACTAACACTTTCAACATTGTATCACTAAATAACACCATCATCTCCCCATCACCACACACCAAACTCTTAGGAGTGGAAGTCGACTGCAACTTAGAATTTGATCTTCATATTTCCCAAACAGTAAAAAAAGTACACAAAAAAACGGGAACATTGCTTAGGAAAAAGCACTAAATGTAAGTAAAAATACTAAAACTACCATTGCCCAATCTCACTTAATCTCCACACTGCTGTAAGCAGCTCCCATACTCAAAAATCTAAAAAAACTGAGCTAGCAAAACTTGAATCTTGTTATAACAAAATTGCCAGATATGCCACAAACCTACCAGCTAGTGCTCACTATTGTATAGCACTCAAGCAACTCAACTGGCTAGAGGTCCCGCATCTCCTTCACTATATCCAGTTAACCATAGCCCATAAAATTTTATATGAACCTGAGAAAACAACTGCCCTACAAATATTTCTTTAACCATATGCCACTAACAGAACCCTATGGTCTACTGACAAACATCACATAAACATCAATATAACCAAAAACAAGCTGTAGATTCCCTCTTCTCAAATTACATAGGTAAAATCTGGAAAGCACTACCAAAAACATAACAATGGTCACATCACTAGCCCAGTTTAAAACAATACTAAAAGCCACTTATTCAATAAATGGCTGTGTCCTTGCTCTGCGCCAGACTAACCTCTCCCTCTGACTAGGCTGCTACTTTGTTTGACTTACTGACAAATCCATCCTCTCTGTCTATTCTGTTGACCATGTCTCTCTGCAAACTAACACTCCATAGTACTATAACACTGTAGAGCTGATGACATGTTAAGACTTGACAATTCAGTTTCTTAGTAAACAGTGTTCTGAATTTGTGTGATTGTCATATTGGTCTTTCTATTTCCTTATACAGAAAGGTTTAATGATACAATGTCTCTCTACTTATTGTTAATCTTCTGATTCTAGCAATTAGGTTAAGAATTACTGTGTATTAGCTAAATTGTGATATTCTTTAACTAGTCTGTATGTGTAACTGCTTGTCCAAACTGTATCTAGATAGTATTTTAACTTCTGTGCCCCATATAGTCTACTTATATATTGTATTTCTGCATGTTTCAATGTGGAGCTTTTCTCCCAGGGCCTCTGCTGAAAAAGGACGTGTCCAGTTGGACTTTCCCAGTAAACAAATGTAAAATGAAATAAATAAAACAGATATCACATTGTCATGCTGTGCAGCCAATGCTGCCATGACCTCTCAATGTCTGCATTCCTGACCTTCATGTAACACACACACAGCTGGAGTGATACATGATTGGTGGCATGGACAAGTGCATGCAGGTCAAATCCATGGCCTTGCTGTGAATGTTAATTTACCTGTATATGTAGGTAGACACCCTCTGACATGCATCCATGCACACCAGCTACACTGCCATGTGTAGTCCGATGGCAGTAGTCCTCTGTCATTGAGAAGAGTCACCATCATTACTAAACTCTACATGGGACAGTGGATTATTGTCATCATCATGTCTGTCATCTAATGTTCCCATATCATCAGAATGACCAGCACTATTATCCTCCATATCTGAGGTTACAACCCAATCCACATGGCTCTCCCCTTCCAAGCTGGATGATAAAACCAAATCAGTGGTCTGTGTGCCGCTGGCCATGCTATCACAGTGACATGAGGCACATCACATACCTCAGCAGGATCAGTGGATAGGCTACTGGAGGAGACAGGCAGTGGACATGTACACGAAGAGACAGATGACACAGGTCACAACATATAGTCACACAAGTCAAATGATGCAGATTAGTAATGAAATATGGGACACCTATATGACTACATTGGTAGTGAGGATATGGACTTACCAGAACATCATGGCTATGTATGGTTCAGGGAAATAATATATAGCAGAGAGATGGCATGTAAATTACATAATGAGCACATATGATAAATGAGGCTAATAACTACTAAAACCTACCTGACGTGTCCTCTAGTGACTCCACTGCTGGAGGTGAGGGTTGAAATGCAACTGTCATGTGGAAGCAAAGACATAAAACATCATCATTAAGCACATATCAGCCATCATGTAGCATTCCAGCAGAGGCATAACTCACAGGAGATGATATATATGTATACTGGATGGCCAAGACTGATGTGCAGATTGCAGGTGTCATAGACAGGTGAAGATGAACACAATAGTGATGAAGGGCACAGATGGGATTATCACTAGTGACGTAGTAAACAGATGCAGTGTCTTACCATTCACATCCTCCCTGTTGGGGTGTGTATCATCTGTCATAATGCAGATCCTGTAGTGTAACAAGGCACACAAATGTCAACATGTGGGTATGCTCCACAGTCATGAATGCAGTCAGGGGCACAGGACAGTTGTGGCACACACTAGCAGGCTATGGAGCACTTACATAACAAATGGTGTACATGTCATCCAGCTGTACCTGTTAACAGTATATGGAGACACTTACGTGAACACATGTTGTGGCTGTGCAAATGTTGATGGACCTATGTAACTGTAAAACAAAAACATCGCACGTTGCTGAGAGTGTTATGTAGCACTGTGTTGGTAAGATGACATGCCATAACACTTACATTGTGCATCCACATCATGTGTGTTTCCATGTTCATGGCATAATTCTGCTGCTGGAACACATATATAACTATATGTTAATACTGGTGAAATAAAGATCCTTAATGAGGTAGTATGTATGCTGTAATGTTGTGGAATGTAGGACCTACGTGTACATCCTGCAACACTTGCTTCAATACCTCACCCGGTTATCCAACTATCACAACTGGAAGTATAATGTGATGCCAGGAAACCATTATCTCATCCAGGGGACGCAAGGGTGTCCCACCTCCAGAGGCATTCCTCACCCTCTCATAGAGGTGGCGTGTACTAGTTACATGGAAGATCATGCCAGTGCAACATCATTGACAGGTCTCACTGAATTTATTGTGACCACAAACAGCACTGATCATGTTTGCCAGGTCTATCCACACTTCATTCCTCCACACAGTATTTCCTCTCTGTGCAAGAAATCTGCACCCATGCTGGCACAGAGCCTCAACTATAATTTCATTCTCTCTGTGCTAGAAATTGGCTCTCTATTTCTGATTGACATCTGCAGGACAGTGTGATACATGCACATGTTGTACTTTATACAGGGGCTCACATATTGACATGATAATGTTATGAGCATTTGTCAATTGACTTGCTCACCTCTCATTTAAAATGTAAAGCTATGTAAAACAATTAATTTCAAGTAAATTACTGTAATGTATAGAGAAACAGAATGGATATGAAAACAATGCATGAATATGTAATACATATACAACATCATCACTGAACTCATGGCAGTAGATATCACAGCAAGTAAAGGATAGCCACACAACCATTGTGATACAAACTATTTTCAGTCACAAAACATTGCAGTCAGTGAGGCACATCATAACAAATGCTACTGTCACTGTATAGTATGCAACACACATAATGGAAGTTATACAGAAGTTATTTATATTAAAATGGACTATTATGCAGTCATGGCTACATATCAACACAATAAACATTGAACAGTCAAAGCCATCTCATGTTGTTTCTATCAGACTGAATATCCTAACAACTATTACTATATTACTAAGCATCAGAGACTATCTGTAAACTAGTCAGTGAACATACAAAATACAGAAATCCTCAGAAGTCGTCAGTTTCCCTAAACATACTACAGACATTAAACATTAATAAAAAATAACTATAGATATATTTTTATTCCAGCCAAGTCTATGCTAAATATTTTACTAAGCATCAGAGAGTATCCATAAACTAGTCAATGAACATACAAAATACAGAAATCCTCTGAAGTCATCGGTATCCGTAAACATACCACAGACATAGAGGCTAATCAGAAATTATTATGGATTTATTGTCATTCTGTCTTTTTCTGTTTTTCACCAAGGTTGCACCCTTTTTATCCATACAACCATATATGGGGAAAATGTCCTTGGCACTGATGGTGATTTTCCCATCTGTATGTATACTGTGCAATGTCACAGACAAGAGTTTTGCAAAAAAAAAAAAAAAAGACTGACAACATGTATAAGTTGTTTATACAGATTAGTGATAACAGAGGCATGTGATAGGAATAGGAGCAATCTATTCAACCACAGCAATGCCAGCAGGTGTTGAAGCTAGCTGTACATCAGCTATACCTTAAAGTGCGTTTAGCAGTGTGCACACAGCTTTTAAGTACCATTTGCACCATACATAATTAATGAGGTTCATTAATATTCAATGTTGTGGAATCCCATTTCTGCAAGTATTCTTAAGTTCTCAAACTTCGGCTCATTAACAAATAGCTTGGTGTCACTGGAAGGCACTCAGCACAACTACCCAAAAAGGAACAATAAATGAGAATATCTGTAACACATGACTAATGCCCTGCATTAGTCTGATATGATCCTATATACTCCAACTTTAAAATGCGACATTGATACAGTTACTGCTCATACCATTGTTACCTGCAAACTGAGAAGGACTTCAGTTAGTATTTTTGTGAAGGTGTTTTTTTTTGTACCATTTTAAAATGCAATAGTGAGGTTGTTAACCAAGAGGAGGCTTTGGAGCCAAGAATGAGGGTATGCCCAAGACCTTTGTGATGATTGACATCTGGAACTGGATTGTGGGGGAGCACCACAAACAGACTGGGGTCTACTGGACTGGTCTACAAGTCCATCACTACTATGATGACCTGCATCAGAGGGACATAGAGGATCTTCACTGGAGGGTCACAGAGGTCTGATGCCAGCCAGCAGATGCCTACAGTAAGTTGCATAATCTACACCTTAACACCTACATTATAATAAATACATTGTTTTTATATCTATCTATCTATATATATATATATATATATATATATATATATATTTTTTTTTTTTTAATGAGACTGTTTCAATTGCATTTTATGGGTGTCTGTACTGATAACAGCAATGCAAATGTAGTTAATATTACCATGCTAATGTTTTCTGAGGTAATCCACAACTATACTTGGTCAGGATGCACATTATTTATAAACTTTGATTATGGCTCTACACTCATGCGTACATCACACATATAACTGTAAATGATATTCAGTAAGTTATATTTTTAGAATCAGTAATGAACTGTTCTGTCACTTAGCTCAAATGGCTAAGAAATGAGTCAGAATAACTAGTGATCTCAGTTTAATTTCTCCAAGTCTTTTGGGTTTCTTGTACCATGACAGGAATGAACCCCATTCCTAATTCAAAATATGATTAAAGTGCATGAAATTAGTATTGTTTTAATCTTTGATGTTAGCCAAAGTGCTCTTTGCAGCACACGCAATGTGACTAGAACTGACTTCTACAATTCATACAGAGTTACATGTATCAGTAACATATCTAAATAGGACGGTAAATTATTTTTTATGATCCATTGCTCCTACTTCTACTACTAGACCTGTCTGGGTATCCTTCTTCCTCTTGCTTTCATTTCTGCCTGCAAATCCTGGTATTTTATGATTTTGTGTCTCTCTGTACGTAAGACACTGTAGTCACTGGGTGTAGCAATTTCAGTGACCAGTGCTACTTTTGTCTTCTCTTCATGGACTACTATATCTCTTTTTCTCACATCTATTTTTTGAACTTTTGGTAACGGATGATCCCATGTCATATAAACTTCATCATTTTTTTATAATACTTTGTTGCTCATTTTTTCAATGCTTCTCAGCTATTTCAATATTATAACGTTAGCACAATCCCCAGTGCAACAGTCTTGCTGCATTATTATGCCTTTCAGTGTACAGGCCTTCTGCCATTAGTGTAACACACCCAGCAACAAGATGTGCAACTGTTTCCAATTCTGTTTTACAAAACTTGAATTTGTCTGTTTCTCTGACATATTCAATGCACTTTATAAACTGATGTGTACATAGTCCACTATCCCTGGCTGCCAATATTAACTGTTCATTCTTTGGTTTAAATTCATCTCTCCTTAACCATTTCCAAGTTAAATCCATATCGACATAAAGATGTTCCAGGAGTTTTCTGGACTTGCAACTATATTTATGCATTTTCCACTTTTCTTGCCTTCTCATCTGATCCTTCACCTTATAATCTTTCTTTAGTGTTTTTGGCACATCCAATTGCTGCTTGATTTTTATCAACTTTTGATTTGACTTCCGTTCACACTTGACACTGATATGCTTCTGCTAAACTAAGCAGGGATGCCATCTTAGACTTCTTCTCATGTTTTAAAATTTTCACTATGTTTGGCTCTGGTGAGGTCAGCAGATGTATGCAGTCGTATGACTGTATATCTATACATGTAATCAGTTTTGAGGAGGCCCATACTTTCTTCAGAATGGGGAATATTATAACCTTGGTATACACTGATTTTTATAAATCATTTGATAAGCATGAAGCACTTTGCTAGTTTTCCTGTCCATCTGACCCAATACCTTTTTGCCTATCAGTTTTTGTGTTTTTTGTGCACTACTAGTTCCTTTTACAACAGGGGGGCCATCCTCCCCCTGAACCTGGCCTAATCCCATTGTAGGAATGCTTTCATGTCTTGAGGACTCTACACTGTAATTTTTTCTAGTCCTGGCACCAGTATGCCTACCAGGACTGGGCACTTTTTATCCTGGGACTTGTTCACCCAGCTGCCTTTTTTATTTTTTAACCTACTTCTGTCCATGATATATACTATATAAAATACAGTGTCGTCTTGGTGAGATTTTGTAAAAATAGGGTCCACCTCATGAAGGTACTCACCAAGGCTTGAGAATGAATTTAATACTACTCTCCTTTGCTTGCTAATTTTATCATCTCTCCATTCAGACCCTTATCTTCTCTCCATTTGGACCAGTATCATCTCTCCATTTGGACCCTTATCATCTCTCCATTTGGACCCATTGATCTCCTATGTGTGGATTTAAATGTCATTGCAGGCTCTTTTATAAACAGTGGCAGTTATGTAGATAATAATGAACATCACAAATGGAAGGCCTATGTTTCTTTTGCAACTTATACATTACAGCTTTTTACGCATCTAGCATCTATGTGGTTCACTGATGCCTATAATGCTTAGGCTGTTAATGACAGTGCATTTCTCCATAATCCGTAATGCTTCTAGAAACATCACACAGTATACTTCTGTATGCCTGAATGCTGAGTAATACATGCATACATTATTAAGCTCTATATTATAGAGAGTACATGAACATAATATGCATGTTTGTTTTACTCACTTTTAAGACCAATGCAGGACAGTACAGCTGAAGCACTATAAGACAGTTCAACTTTGACACATACTAGTGTTATAAGGTGGAGTCCATCATTATTCCATACAGTTTTTACAACATTAAATGAAATATGAAGACCCTAAGCTCAAAATGTTAAGCAATATGCTGAGGTAAATATTTAATGCATATATGTGGGTTTGAATCTCAGAGTATACTATTTATGATGTTATTTTGCCAGATCCGTATTTACTTTTTCATAACAGATTTATGAGAAGTATACTTGTTCGGTAAGTTATATATTACAGCTTTTTACACATTTAATTCCTATTATGTGTTGTTATGTCTGTCAAGTGCAGCAACATATCATTTTATCAAATTATGAGACTTTGAAGTGTTACAGCTGTTTGTTATTGCTATGAGCAAGGTGTTGACATGCACTTACGATTGCATGCCTTTGTGGTTAAAATGCACAGCATATAGCATAAACTGTACTTTTCTGTTAATCAGCCTGTAGTGTAAAAGCACACATTAATTTGCTTAATTCTTCCCTGCATAGCCATTCATTTGAGTTTTTTAAGTCTCATCAATCCATGCAATCACAGTCAAGATGGACTAGCTAGGCAACTAGGTGTCAGCTTTGTAGTACAAGTATAGATGAGTGTTGTAGGCTTGAATCTCAGTTCCTCCAGTTTGTATACAGTACTCCTCGTGTGTGTGCAATATTTTTTTTAAATAAGAAACTTCTTTATTAAATTATTACTTATAACATAGGCAATTATGCATTTATATGAATGAAAACAAACCATATTGACAAAATCTTAGTTGCAAGCATTTTGCATCCCAAACCATATTGACATCATTTTAGTTGCAAACATTATACATCACTTATAAGCTACCCATTCATTGTCAGTCAGACATTACATACCTCATTCAAATCCTGGCTTCTTTTAAACCTCATTCCTACCCTGTATGTATTGTTCCCACAATTCCCATTTTTCCTATGTAATTTGCTCCTATCCTTTTCTAAAGATCCCAGTTCCAGTTGTTCTATATATGTTACTATATTCACTACTTCTAATACAGTTGGTTTAGACTTTGATTTGCATTTTCTAGTAACTGCTTTTTTTGCTGCCACCATAATTATACTCAGCAAGGCTTTACTATGTCTAGGCAATTCCGATTCTGCATCATAACTCAGAAAAATCATTTCCCTAGTTACACCAATTTGCTCACCCCGTATCTCTGATAGAGTACTTTGCAAGGAATCTCTAAAATCTGCCAACTCATTGCAATCCCAGAACATATTTTCCCAATAATCTCTTTCTTCCCTATCACACGTCCAACATTTACTGTCTACCTCAGGAAAAATTCTCTGGAGTGTACTTGGGGTATAAAAATATATCTGTAAACATTTCCAAACAAAAATCCTGAATCTTCTAGATTTTGTTGCATGTTTGGGAGACAAACATATATCCCCCATTGTTTCTTTGTGAATTGCTTATCCAATCTCACTTCCCAATCCTTTCTAACCTCCTCTGATTGATGCTTATAGTTATCATGCAATATTTTATATGCTCTACTAATTATTCCTTTTTTAACAGCAGCTTATGTTCTAGATTCTACTAAAAACTCTACCAATATTGGTCTTTCATTTAGGACCCCCCAATTTCTTTCTCTTTGCCCATACTCTGATATTAATCCTTGATAGGGAAGGCAATATCTAACCTGCAGTCCAAATACAGTAAATTATTGGCATCTTCCCATTCTATTACCTTTCCTTTTCTAGTTATTTGCTGCCAATACATTGGTTTCTTTTCCATTTATCTTCAAGAAATTCCATCCCCCTCTTGCCTATATCTCTAATTCAAGTTATTCCTATCAGAAGAATCTCCTTTCTCCATTCCCATGTTGGCTTAGTTCTTAGAATACTTTCTGCTACTTTGTGAATATAATATTCGGTATGATTATTGTTATTCTCCTTAAAGGTCTACATCCAAAATATCAGTTTCTCCTTGTTTCTTGAACTTTCCCCATTTTATTTTCATCCCTTTCCACTTTGAATTATAGGTTTCTGATTTTGCTATGTATAGGAGCCTTAATTGTGCATCTCTGAAATACCACTTCAAATCGAATAATTCCAATATGCCTTGTTCTATTGGAAGAATCAGCTTATTCCACTTGACTCTTGACATTTTTTCCTCTCAGCTAAAATCCTTTAGCTCTTTATTAATTGCTATCCACAACTTCTCCTCTGGTTGATAAAAATATGTCTGGCTTGTGTATAAGATAAAAGGGACTAAAAACATTTTAACTGTTTGTATATTACTATCTGTATCCATATAACATAGCTTCCAATTTCTTAATTTTTGTATTATCTTTTGTTTAGAATCTTCCCACATATCCTTAGCTGCCACACCAAAATAATTTTAAATCCATACTCCTAAATACTTCATTTTATCATGTCCCCATAAATATGGATGTTTCTGAACCAATTTGTCTGTGGCTACATAATTTACTGCTATTGCCTTTGTTTTAGTTTCATTAATTTTGTATCCTGAAAAGATTTGAAACTGTCTCAAAATGTTCCACAACACTGTAATATCCCTTTTTGTTTTTTATCAGGTATAAAATAATATAATCTGCAAATAGAGCCAGCCTTTCTTGACTACCATGCCAATTATATCCTTGAATTTCTAAGCCTTTTATTTTCTTTGCCAATGGTTCTTAATATAATGCAAACAGAAAACAGGAAAGAGGACACCCCTGCCTGGTTTCTCTGCTCAAGCAGAAATTATCAGAGAGGAACCCATCCACTTTAATTTTCACCTCTGAATCCTCATATATTCTCCTAATCAACCTTATAATTTTATCAGGGAATGCAAATGCTTCCATTACCTTGCTGATAAAGTCCCAGCTTACTCTGTCAAATGTTTTCTCTGCATCAAGACTCACAAACAACAGTGGTATTTTCTTTATATTCTACTTCCCTCTGGATCATCGGTATTCTGTTAAGGTTGATGAATGTTTGCCTCCCCGCCACAAAAAAACACATTTATCCATATCTATCAATTTTGGCATCACTTTTGTCATTCTTTTAGCAATTATAGGCATAAACAATTTATAATCATGGTTTAGTATTGAAATGGGCCTGTATGAAGCTGGATCTGATGGATCTTTACCCTCTTTATGTATTACAGCTACCACTGCTTTTTTCCATGATGCCGATATTTCTCTTCTTAAAATACTGTTAGACAAACCTTCCAGATCTTTATCAGTTTTTTTTCTCTCCTTGCTTCCAAACTTCCACAGGAATACCATCTATTCATCGGGACATTCCTGTAGATTGGTTATACATCACAATTTTTATCTCATCTCCTCCTATCCTAACTGTTAGTAACTAAGCTTTATCTACCTCTAACCTTTGCATATTTAATTCTTCCATAAACATTTCTATTTTCATCTTTTCTTAATTTCCACATTTCTCTGCTTTATGCAGACTTTTACAGAATTTCTTAAATACTTCTAATACCTCTACAGGATCTGTTGTTACATTCCTTATTATAGGCTCCCTAAGCTCTGTAACAGCCCTTTTTACTTTCTGTTGCCTGAGTTGTTGTGTTAAAATTTTTTGTGCTCTAGAGTTATTATCAAAAAGCAGTTGCTTAGCAGCAGTCATTCTAAAGTTATCCATATTATCAAGATAATCCTTCATTTTTTTATTTAGCATTTTTCAGTTGCCCATTTTCTTGTTCTGTGAGACTCCCTGTATTTTGTAATACTTTAACATTTATCAGTCCCTCTAAATAATTATTGTTACTTCATAACCATATCTCTTTCTTTTATTTATACCCTAGTTTTAAACTCCACTTTAATTTTATCCCACTCCCTAGCTATGTTTTCAGAAGAAATTTCTATTTTTTGTAATAGCTCCTGAATAATTTTTACTACTAATTCCTTTAATTCCTATATTTTCAGCAGATAGAAGGGCAGGCACCAGTATCTCATTTTTATTTCATTGCCCTGTGGTTTTATTTTAGTTATTATTGGCGCATGATATGCAATAGTTACAGGGTGTGTATCAAGACCTTCAATTAAATGCATATGCTCCTGGCCCAGTTTTTGTATCTTGGGGAATAATATGTAAATTCACTCCTAACTCTAGTACTGAATTCACATCTTCCTTGCATCCAGGCAGTGCACATACTAGCTACTAGTTACTGAAATTTACCCAGAAATGTAAGTCCACTGGCTTTCTCTGGTAAGTTTCTGTTTTCACATTGGGAAAGCTAGAATTAAGCTGTTACTCAATGTGCAGCCATCTTGGAAGCTCCACGTGCATGCAGTATTGAGAGTGACACAGCCATTACTGAATGTGTAAAATGTGAAATTGTATTTCATGTCAAAGCTAGCTGACATGTAATGTTTTGTTGTACATAGTGAGCATCATGTATTGACCTGACACAATCCTTCCATTGCAGTAATGCATCCCTTTTTCCTTTTTGCCGGTGATGAAGACCATGCTTGTAACTGAGATCTGTGCACTGAGTATATGCACAGGCTGGAGAAGTAGTGGAGGGAGAGAGGTATGTGTTATAACTGTCAAGATTTATTTGCTCAGAAAGTCTCATACCATAGGTAAAAAAATCAGTTTTGATTGCAGCTTCAGGCCCACTAATATTAATGCCAGCCTTCCCATAATACATGTGCAAGGTAAGTGCAATAATCATTGATTTCTTGTGAATATCACTATAGATTTAATTTAAACATTGTCATTTGAGATATAAGCAGGGCATGTTTGATAACTGCAGTTTGTGCTTTTTTTGTAGCTACACCCTAAATGACAGACATTTGTGTGTAACTGTCACAGTACTTTAACAGAGAGTGTTTGACATGTAAGTTGGTTATGTATTTACTGACTGTTCTTTTGTGCCTGCTGATTCTGCTATTGAGTGGGTGTCAACTATCTCAACATTTTGAGTAATGTTGGCAAGCAATTTTTGAGCTTAACATGTCTTGCATTTCTGTATAACTTTCCTGTGTTGATTTGTTTAACATGAAATTGCATACTGTTTTGTTGTGTGTAAAGCCACTTGTGTTCTTCTGTTATGTCTGACTTGTTACATATCATCATGATCATCATTGCAGTATTTGAATTGTGCAGGTACACAGATAATCATAATACAAGCATAATTAGTCACAATAATACATTAGTTGATAAACAGTAATGTGTATGCATGTCATACCGTAAAATTGTAGATGTCACCATTGGTTATGGTTGTCCAGTTGTTCTAAGGTTTTGTATTGCATTCCAGTTCTATGATGGTGTGATGTCAGCCATTAACCATGTTGAATTGCTCATCTCATTTCACATATATATATCTGAAGTTTGTGCTTCTTACTATATATTTATAATAAACATATGTTATTCGGGGGATGTCAACATGAAACATTACTTGCACATAAACATAATTTATAGTGGAAAATAATTAGAATATCGAGACATCAACCTAAACATGTGAGGGACACATGTGAATAGTAGAATGGAAGTAAGGATTTTCTGTCAGATTGTCTTCTTGACATCATTGGAAAGCATATATGTCAGCTGGGTTATACCAGTAGCCCCATTTCAAATGGTGTTTTGTCAGTGTCACTGTGTGCTTACATTATAGCAAGTTTTTTGGAATGGAAAAACATGTCAGTATTGCATGCCACAGTGTCATGGCATCCTTGTCATGATATATATGTTTGCTGGCTGTGCACATGTGTTTTGCATGCGTACTGATAACTAATATCTTCATAAGTGAGCAACAGCATTTTTTCTGATAAACGGTATACTGCCTGCCATATAATGCACTAGAGTAACATGATGACACTGTACGATGGACATTGTGGCCCACACATGGCCTTTTACTTTTATCATCAATACATATGATTAATAGGACATTAGGGATGTTACATGATCATACCCGTACACCTGCTATCCGGAAATATTTATTGTTATACAAAGTATAAATACACCTTATTGGCTATATCATCTGACAATTAAGTCTTAATGACAACTGTACTGTATTGTGATAAACCTTGAGCAAACATATCATATGACCTATCTCATATGTTTTAATCATGTTAATGGCATACCATATAATGTCTTCAACATTATTTAGGTGCACATCCAAGTGTGTTTTATGACATATCTGTTTTGCACATGTCTGTGATGTATGTTAGAAACTGTTTTGTACATTCCTATGGATTGATATCAGGCATTTCATTATAGTTGCATAAGGTCATAAAGTACTGTATTATTACATAAAAAGTTACCGCATGTAGATTCTGTCAGTTTATATATGATATGTTAAGTACTCATAGTTTTTGGGGAACAAGTATTATGTATGTATTTTTTAACTGTGTTTAACCTTGACAAGGCATGGGACCTGTGGCAGGCTCCCATCAGATACAGAAGATGAAATGCCAGATCACTGCCAGGCAACTTGGACTCCAAGGACTGGGATGATGACCATGTCAGGATCGATGATGATGACAACAGACTAGGACCCTCATGTGCCATTGTTCCTGCTGCTCACAATAGAAGACATCTACCACCATGCTAGGGAGGTAGTTTTCAAGACCAGAACTGGAAAGTGATGACAGACGTTTTCCATATGCAGAGGGGGGACCTGATGGGAAAGTTCTTCCAGGGCGTGATGCAGGTTATTAGAAACTCCTTCCTGTAAATTGCTAGAGAGATCATTTGTGATATTCAACCCCATCATGGTGACCCCTCAGGATGGTAAGTATTGTCTGTGTATGTGATCCAGTTATACAATGCTGCCCCCATGGTGTTCACCATATCCAAATATGTACTGTATAGGCACAATCGTGCAGACATAGCATATTGCTGTCACGCTTTTCTGATATACACCCTACTATACACTGCACATACTATGTCATATGTGGAATTATGTTGCTGCTGCAGTATGACACATATTACCGCATTATACTTCTGGTAAACAATTAGATGTACATGCTATACTTAATGCATGCATTGCTCCATGTTGGCAGGAGTGCTACTCCTTACTTCTGTGTGTGTGTGTGTGTGTGTGTGTGTGTGTGTGTGTGTGTGTGTGTGTGTGTGTGTGAGTGTGTTATAGAAAAATAAAGGGGGATTGTAATTTGCAGTACACAATGTATATTGAATCTAATCATCAAGTAGTCTGGCAACAGTGCAATGTAAGCCAAGCAACATCACTGATGAACAACTTCAGTCAAGGAAATGCAGGAGAAGGCAAGCAGAAGATAGGCTAGAACATCCAACCCTGCATATAAAAGGCAAACACCCAAGCATAGTGCCAAACAGCAGTACCACAGGAAACCAAGAATGTGGCTGTTTATTACACAAATAAGCATACACAAACCAAACATAGGTGAAATAGAATCCATATCTTAAAGATGTAGACCATGTCAGAGGCAAGACATATGTGTTATCAAGTATACAATGCAGTAGAGAGTCAATTATCCAAATTAATTGGGACCTAGGGTAGTTTGGCTAGTCAAACATATAATTGAACTGGATAAAAAACTTCTAAAATCTTGTTTTTTTCTGCACACAAGAATACACTTTTCAACCATTAACCCATTCCAGTGGACAATAAAGAATATTTTTCACACATGAGCTGGCTACAAGATTGACTGTCTACTGTATATATGTGTGACATGTGATGAATTAACATGATCTTATCACAAAGAAATATCAGCACATATACACACAGCAATGACATGGAATGTTATGTAAATGGTAAGACATGTATGAGTAGTGCTAGATAAGGAATGCCAGCCTGTACATGGGATGGAAGAAAACCAATTCCTGGGTAGTGCTCAGCCCAGAAGTATAATAGGAACAATGATGGAGTCCAGGCAATTGTCAGCACCTTGCATGCTTCTGTCTTGCATGTGTATGATGCCCAACACGTTGGCATAAGGTACTATTTTAACAGTGCAACTACATGACAACAATGATAATGTAGAAGAAGGTTAATGTATGGCATGTATATCTGCAACATATAAGTCAAAGCTAAAGTGAGGAAGTGAGATGAACATGACAGGCCCACATCAGTGAAGGAATGCCAGCAACAGAAAGTAGGCACACAATAAAGCATGGCGACCTTATCTAAGGGGACACATTGTACATGCATGTGTTCACCACAGAGGATGGTGTTGAAGTCCACCAAAGCTATAGTGAAGCAAATGGCAAACATATGTCACTGGGCAAACTGCATTGCTAATGGCCGTAAACATACCTGTGTACAACTGCCACAAACACAGTAATGTGCAACTGTTAAGCAGCAAGATGCTCAGGTACACAAAATACTTTTCAGTATCACATACACATATATTCTGTCATGTAAACATAATACAACAGGCACAACAGACACCCTTGTTGAAATAAATAGCACCATCCATATGTAGGACACACACACACACACACACACACACACACACACACACACACACACACACACACACACACACACACACACATGCATTCAGGTATTACTGTCACACAGTTTCTAACATCTCAGCACCGAGCAGTGCACAGGTTCATATGTAGTTCTGCACTGGACCGTGGCTGGTATGCATCCCCACCCTGTTTGTCCATTTTCCTTTATTCTTGTTATAGACTCTGAATGTGTGCTGCCTGAGTACCTTATCTCCCCTTTATGTTTATTTTCAACCTTTGTATGTCATGTATTGTGATATTTGTTACATGTTTATGCCTGCTGTTTTGCTCTACTTCTCCTGTACTGCTGTTTTTTTCCATTCCTTCTATTCATGAAAAAAAATACCCATGTTCCTCTGGCTGGCCTTCAGACCTTCCTGTTTCATCATACCGCTTGTGTGTCCCTGTTCACCTTCACCCCACATCTGATTTTCTATCTTCCTATTTCCTGGGAGTGTGTGCTGCTTGTGTTTCCCACACTTGTCACATCCATTATTAACTACTGTTAGCCACGGTGAAGTGGCTGTGATTGCCCTTCACCTTAATTAATACTTTTATTACAAATGTTGCAGATTCCATCAGATTCCGTAAATTCTAAGGGTATTTATATACATCCTTGTATGAATTATGCCAATATCCATAAGTGTTTGTGGATATTTGTCACTTTCTAGACAGACTGCTGCACATTTCTATCCCTTTAATAATTTTCAGTAAGTTATATTGAGCTTGTATAATTTCTGTACATGTATTGGTAATGCACATCTCGGCTTATGAAAATTTTTTCTTGACATACACATTTCACATGATTGCTTGAAAGTGTGCAGATGTTGTTGGATTAATCTGTTTTGTACTGAATTATTATCAGTGCACTGAGGCATGTCTGCATATTACCTGGTTATTCACAACTGTTGAGCAGAACTTGGTGAATTATGCCCATTTCCTCAAACTTTAAGGAATATGAACCATTGCAATTTGTACCCTTTTAAAAGCATTTACTGATTAGAATGTATTTACATTTGTTTGGTTTATATTTTCAACTTGATTTTTCAGAAGCTGCATTACCTTGCCTATTGCCTCATTTGACCGTGATCTGGCTCTGTCTCTTCATGCTTATCGTCAACAACTAATCTAGCCTTTTCTTCTTGGTTTTCTCTCTAGATGGAATAACCCACCATTATCCATTTGAGGCTTCAGGCTTCACCTTATCATAAAAACAAAATGTCACTCCTATTTCAAAAACTTCAATAGATGTTTCTACCAGGAAGACCCCGGTCCAGTTACTCCTTTGCTTCTTTTGATTTAGAATGAACATAATAGCACTTGAAACATTTTGTATAAATAATAGTCCTTCCTAAAAATATAGATATGGAAACATCGTACTTCATAAACATTTAGAAATCACATGTGGAGTGGGGCATAGGTTTAATGATGCAGGCATATTCCCCTCATATTTCTAATTTGTCCAGATATAGAATGCATCTGTTTTTTGCATACTCATAAATGGTTCCTGTGTTATCTTCCTTCATTGCTTAAATTCTCTCTGTCAACTGCTCCATCACTTCATTGTCCTATCCATGTTCTCAGAGTTTAACATTTAGCCCACTGACCTCACCTAGTTACCCTTAGTCTCACCCCTCCTCCATACTGCATTATTTGTCCTTTACTTACCTGATTCTTCTTGGTACATATTCACTGTTAATGATCTTCTCCTAGTCCTTGGTTCTAATCCAGTATGTATCCTTTCATTTCACTTTCCCATTACTTACTGACAAATCATCTAATAATGTACCTTTCAGCTATCACCTGCCTAATCTGTAGAATGTCACCTTATTCTTTTCACAGATAATTGTCATTATTTTGCAATTCTTTACATCTCCCTTCTTGTTTTTTTGTAAGTCACTGGGATACTACAACCAAAAATAAAAAGGGGGAAAAAACCTTGGTCCAACGGCACTAGTAAATCCAAAAAAGCCAAGGATCGCCGGTTTGCACACCAGAAGTAATTTTATTATACATAAACAGCTACAAAATCCATATAATTCCACATGAATTCCCCAATATGTTTTTGTCAAAATACTTCATCAAATGAAACACCGGAAATGCTGAAAGCTCCCTATTTATTCCATAAACCACTAAACATCATTAAATAATTAACTTAATTAAACCAATTAAAGACATCTCAAAATAATTAAAAGCATTTTAAAGCTATAGAATACTGAGATGCAACATATAAAGAAAAAAAGTAAAATGCTCATAAATTAGGCTTGGTGGACATTTTCTACCAAACCAATCATAGCACAGAAGCAGCTGACAAATGCCATGATTCAAAATAAATATTGTAGTTACATAAACTTACTAAAAAACATTTTAAAAGGCATACCCAAAAACCTTTGTTGGATTTAAAAAAAATGTTTTTTTTTTTAAAAAAGAGTAGTAGGGCTTAGAAAATTCTTATAATAAAATCTATAGTATGAAAATTTTATTTCTGCATCCAGCCATAATCTATATATTTTAAATCCATATTGCTTAACCCTAAGTTCCAACGATGTAAAAAATGAGCCACATTTATAATACTATATAATGTTCCCTCACTACAATTTAGCTGCCCTTAGTTTTAAAACTGGTACTAAGGACACACATTCGCTGAGTCCCGGAGGCCTATTGGCCTCCAATATAACTTGCCAGTATACCTCACAGTATTCAATCTTAGCTTCCTATAAGCCACACCTGTCATCCTGGGGAATCTCTTCCAATACAAAAAAATTAAAATGTTGCTGTGGGGCAATCAAGGGTGTGCTTATAGAGTGCGTTGTTCAGATTTTTGTTACGTATACCTATTATTTTCATATATCCTTCTCTCAGTTTTCCCCACATAAAAAGCTGGACATTTGTTACAGTTTGTAATGTACACCAACCCCTAGAATCACATGTATTGTAACTAGTGCTTCGAACATATCTATCCCTACCTTCAATCCAAACTCCATCACCTTGGGTAATGAAGGGACATTGCGGGCATCTTCCACATTTGTATGTCCCCAACTTACTACGACTACATCCCCTCTGGTGATTTCTTTCCATTAAGTCCTTGATGTTAGGTCCTTTCCTAAAAATACAAGTAAAGGGTGTGTTTTTAATCCCATTCAGGTCTGATAGTTTAGAAAACCGTTGCCATTCCCTTTCAATAATATTCTTGATAGTATAAGCATCGCCACTAAAATCAGTAATGAATGCATACGCTGATTCAACCCCTGTATCTAGACCCTGCCCAGGAGGCCAATCTGAATAAATGTTATTACTCTGATTATCTTTCTTCAAAATGGAAGAAAATCTACCCTGTCTGGCTTCCTTAACCTCCTTATAGGTCCCTTTGATTAGACTCTTAGGATATCCCCTACCACTAAACATAGATTTCAGGTGTTCACATTCAGTTTCAAAATCTCTCTCGTCTGAGGTCATAAGACTGATTCTCACAAATTGACCTTTGACTATACTCTTTGTCTGACTGAATGGGTGGGCACTTCCAAAGTGGAGAAAGGAGATGGAATAAGTCTCCTTTCTGAAGATTCAAGATTTAAAGTGCCCTTGATATTTTTCAATAGTAATATCCAAATAGGTCAACCTATCCTTATCAACGTGGTGAGTAAATTTCAAAAAATTAGTAGTATTGGATATATAGTCAAGAAATTTGTTGAGTTTGGCCTCAGAGTCATTCCATAGAATGACTATGACATCCAAAAACATCTGTATAGGAGCCAACTGCCTTTAAAGGAAGAATTTAACATGAATCTATGTTCCCAATACATAAGAACTAAGCTGGCATTAATTGAGGCACATCTGGCCCCCATAGCTACACACCACTTACTTGCTGAAAAAACTCTCCCTCAAAGAAAAGAAAATTGTTTTTAAGCACAATGTCCATTAACTCTAAACAGGTACAGAACTCTTCAAAGTTCAGGCCTCCTACTTCATTGACCAGTTCCTCAAACCATGCAAGCCCTATGTTGTGGGGTATACATCTGAAAAGATCTACTGTATCAATAGTTACAAATAGAAGTTGCTGGCAATATAGTTCAGGCATAATACATCTCTAGAAGTCCCAAGAATCTCTTAGGACATAAACATCACAAAGAGGGATGTGTTTCAATTTAACATCTATATATCTGGCTAATGGTGCTGTGACTGAACCTTCGGTCTTAAAGGGGGGTCCAGTACATCTTTATGCCAAAAATAGAAGGCATATGAGGTTTATAATTTTTTAAAAAGGAAAAAATGTTAAAATCAATCAGATCATCCACAAATAAATTGTTTAATGTCAAATATATCCTTTGATAGGCTATATTAATTTCATTCCTTTATGCCCTGACATATTTGTTGGAGTTTTGTAATGAAATAGATGGCTAATATGTAAATACTTTACTTCTTTGAAAAACTTATTTTGAAAACAGAAACAATGACTTTTGTACATAGTAGTGACTACACCAGGGACACTAGTAAAAGTATTATCTTTGTCTAGCTGAACATTTATTAACCATGCTTTTTGAATCCTTAAGGTAATTTAGAGCCCCACCTTCACCTATTTTATGACAGGTACTTCAAAGCCTTTTGCTGCTTGTTGCCATTACATTCCTTCATAACATCTTAATTTACTGTGATAAGTAGTAAGAGAAACGGTGCCCCAATGACTCATGCTTACCATCGTGGTATTAGATCTCCAGAGGGCGTCAAATGCAGCTACGTCCAATCAGAGCTCAGTGATATATACTTCCCCCTGAGAACAGGATGTGATGTCTAATTATGTAAAAAAAGTAAATACTTACACATAAACACAACTGCCCTGATAGCATCTACCATATTCTCACATTATTTTAATGAAGCCAAATGCTGTCTTGTCTCCCATTCACCATTATAGATAAACAAGGGCTCTGTCATCCATTTCCTCACCTCAGGGAGCTTCCCATGAAGTAATTCATCTTTCCAACCGGGGTGACATTTCTGTGATACAGGTTCATTTCTGAACCCACCTAGCTGATTTTAGAGATAGAAGAAGTGATTCAGTTTAGTCCTTTAGCTGCAGTAGCAAACAAAGCCAAATGAAGAAAGGAAGGAAGTCAGTCATACAGACTTGTTTCAGACAACAAAAAGAATAAGAAACCAATCAATGATACAGTCACTATGAAATCTTGAACTGGTCAGGTTATAGGTCAGAAGCAACAAATCTACAAGTGCCACTGCCAGCTTGGGTATAATTAGCCACATGAATGCTAGCCAGCCAAGTCTGATGGAGAAGAATCAGTAGCCAATGTCTGCTCACTTCTCTCCTTCCAGGGGAGGGAACATACACAGCAACATAACTGACATTGCTGGTGAAGGTTGAGGATACCATTGGCCAATTAATTCAAGTACAACACCATCATGCTAGTGAGCCAAAACATAGGCATATGTATGTTCCCACAAGTATGCACCATTACAAGTATGCATGGCCTAGGTGATGAGCTCTGTGGGTGGGACATACAGAAAAATATAGCACCATCAGCAGCATGAAGGGCTCAGAACTTCAAAAGTACTTTTTGCTGCTCCCCCAACTAATAGTAATGGAGGGAACAAATAGAACTTTGGGCTAATCTCTCAGAAAATAAACAGCGTGAGGCAAACAGAAATGTAAGAAGAAATAAAACCACAGTAGGTAAATCAGTTAATGTACAAATAAAACAAATGCTTTAGACAGACTGACATGGTGCTAGAAATAAAGTGAAACTTGCACTTAGAGATAGTCTGTCTGAGGAGGAATAAGCAGAGCTGTGCATCACTGCCAGGTTAATTGTGTCAAAGGCTTTACAGTTTACCCCTCAGTCTATACAGGGTACACTGTGTAACAACTGGACAACTCTCAGCCTAATCATCCTAACTCAATGAGACTTATACCACAACATACTCCAGCCAGCTATGTAAACATGCATCCAGGCAGCCTGGTACACACTGCCTGGCAACCATCAGCTTCCTCCTAGCCATTCATCCCATTCATTCCCAATCACTGGGGTACGAGTTGACAGCTATCAGGGATGGTTCAAAGGTTTTCTGCTTTTAAGTCTATCAATCCCCATGAATGTACAGCTTGCAGAGGTGACGAGGGGCATATAATAGGCTGTACTTGATGGTAGTCCCCACTCCTGCAACGGATATTACCAGTAAGCATACCCACTCCCTCCTCCCGAAGCACAGGAAGTGGTTTTCCCATTGTCCACCAGAGAAATTGCCCACAACCTTTTCCACCTGCAGGAGCGGTGAGCAGGCCATGCCTCTTCACTCCTATCTCTCCCTCTCTCTCTTCTAGCCTGACTCCTCCAGTGCCGATGCTAATCAGTGAACCCCAGTCACAGTGGTCACAGAAAAGACTTTATCCCTCTGTGCAAGAGAGGCAGGCTTTGATACCTTTTCTTTCTGTTGTTCTGGACTTGCTTATATACATTCAGTGTATCAACAAAAGCTCTTTGTGTGACATCTGTAAACTTTCTAGTGGTACTGCAAAAACAAAATCAGTTTCAACCTACTGGAACATGGTAAAGTTCCTAGTGGTTGATTACAACTAAAATGGACTCATGTTAGGCCAAAAGAAGAAACAAAGGCATCTGATAATAAACTTCCTTTCTTTGTGTGTGTGTGTGTGTGTGTGTGTGTGTGTGTGTGTGTGTGTGTGTGTGTGTGTGTGTGTGTGTGTGTCTTTCTTTTACTCTTGTCTTATTCCCACCCCTTTGCTTCAGGAAATGTTTCAGGTAACCTTTCTTCATTTCCAACTGACAAGGAGTGACATCTGTCTAGCTGAAAGTCAATATTCAGGAATCTGCACTTCTGATCCTTCCACTGTTAAATCTTTTGTCAGCAAAATAGTATTGCTGTTGTAACTGTTTCTGTTCCAGTTTCAGAAGTCTGTTTCAGAGCAGAAGCTGTCCTGCTGTACATTTCAGAGGGACTGTATAATACAGACAAGAGCTCCTTCTGTTAGCAGGGATTATATTACAAGAGTAGTTGGCAGTTTGTTTTCATTTGAATAACAAAGTGTGGGAAACAATTTTATACACTGACAGCTGGGCAGTTTAGATTTCTGTCACAGTACCACACTGTCTTGACAAATATCTTCACATTTTTTTCACATTGCTCAGCAAGGTCCTTGCCTCCAAATGCTAAACTTAAGTATTTTATTAAAGCGATGTGCAATGAACACATAGTTATAGAAACTGTGGAAGATGGTGTAAAAATAAGTATAAAGTGCAGCAAAAATAAGCCTTGCAAAATTATTCCTCACAGTAATTTTCTCTCTTTACTATTACATTATGATATACTTGGAAAACAAAATAAAATAATTTTGATTAATGAAAAGGAGTTGCTATTTTTATTTTTTATATTAGGGAACAGTACAGAGTAGATGGAATCTACTTATTACTGGTTGATGAAATCACACAAAGAAACACTCAGGATGGCAATTTAACAGAAATTAAAATCCCCTGCAGCTTATTCCTCATTCTCAATGTTGTGACTTTAAACAGTGACAAAAAACTCAGTACCTTTTCATTAACAGATCAGATACAGACTAGTGAAAAAGAGAAATGTGATTTGACTGCAAACAGGTAGGCAGCTTTTAAAAATTGATCTTAGTGGATAGCAAACTCATCTTTGACTAATGCACAAAGATACCTATAGTGTACATAAAAAGTCTGTTTGGCCACACCAGGGAATTATTATTTTTCTGTAAACCACATTAGTATACTGAGTTATTGAATATAATGATGCATTCTGTGGCCTTCCTACCAAACACCTTGCACAAATTCATATCAAGGAAGATCCAAGAGCCTGGAAACTAGAACTACCCCAATACTCTACAGGAACTGTCACAGTACTTATGGCCCTATAGACTTTTAATGTGTGAGTCATAACTTCAAGGGCAGTCTCTGATCTGGTTTGTTTTCAAAAATCTATGAGCAGAGCAAACAGGTGGAACAACTAACATTAGCATGGGTAACCTTATCCTGAAAGTAAACAATAACAGGAGAGAGAGGAAAAAAAGAACAGGTACATTATACACCTACTATACTCAATGAGCAAGCTTTCCACTAAGGTATAATAAAGTACCTCAGTTACCATTTTCAAAAATTACCATGACACATATGTGGGAAATAGAAGGTACACATCTAGAATAAAGGTGCTCAACCTTCTTGGAAGTTACCAGACTCTGAGACTGCTATTACTATCTAAGAATCTATCGTTCATTCTTTTGGCAAGCTGATTTACTCTGTGTTCTGTGTTAATGTTATGTATTTTTTCTGCTCTTCATTTCTAGTGTCCCTTAAATATACTCTACCTTCTGTATTCCCTTATTCCAGTTATATATTGCTGTCTCTTCCCTTTAATCATGCTGTTCTCTTTTACTGAGCAGTATCCAGTAACACCAAACCTAATGCCAGTTTAACCGTGACACCTCCTTTCTACGGCAACCTTAGGTCTCTCTTTCTCCTGTCGTGGTAGTATCTGTTCTTAACACTCTTGCCCTACATTTATTGCTTTTAGTAAATATTTTTCTTCATATACCTGCTTTCAAGTTTCCATTTTTCTGAGTTCAAAATTGGTACTTGATATATTTGGAATAAAGTATATGCTGCGCTTGCAATCCTACATAATGAGCATAACCTTTGTATGCCTTACAACATTTTATGCTTTCTGTGCACAACTGTATTTAAAACATGTTCATTGCTATATTTATTTTTTTATGTTAATGAAATCTTTGAGCTTTTCACCTCAAGCTTCCACTGCACATTGACTCTGCCTGCTGGACTTTCCAAATAAGCAATACAAAGCAACATAAAACAATAATACGAAAACATAAAAATGACATATGTAAAGGAAACTTAGCAAACTACATTGGCCAGTCGTTTCTTATTTAAAAAAAATAATGTATAGTTCTACATTCTACATGGAAAAAGTAATTTTTAAAACCAGACAGTGTGCTAAAGGGTTGGGCGAATAGAACACACAGAAGAAATAAACTGTTATGTATTTTAATGAAACTCATGGAGAGAACCTATAGACAGCTGGAAGCCATTGGGAGCCAGTAAGGAAATAAGTGCCATAGTGATACGGGTGCCACTGCACATGTGAGAAGGAATACAAGTAATTCCTAGAACCTGATGTTCCTCTGCAGTATAACTCGGTGTTGGAAGTACCCAAAGAAAATGACTTCTCACTTTCAGAAATTCATAAGCATCAAGAGACTGTTTTATAATAAATATTAATATGTTTAATGCAGCATCTGATAAATTCATCAATTTCTAGAAATAACTGTTAGACCGTACCGATTTAGAAAATGTGACAAACTAAATAGTAACTTTAGAAATGCACATACATTGCACATGCAGAAACACTGACATATGGAAAATGATCATACAAAATGAGTAAATTCTCAGTCCTCTTCTGAACAGCTGTATCACTCATACTTTTTTCTCAAAAACATTGATATTAATCTACATTAAAATGCTAAATAAAAGAAATGAAGCAATGACTGGAATGGTTAGTGAACAGATCAATACATCTTCTGCGGGTCTAAGACATCTCTTTGAAAATGAACTCATAGAATACATCACAACTGTGACCAGAAAGTAGGAAAAAATATAAAAAATACAAGCATTGACAATGCAGAAACTAAACAACTTACATAATTGTCTACATTATATCATATGAGAGCCAAATCCCCCGTTTCCCACATATAGAATACAGTATCTGTAACCCTAACCATAAATCTAACTCTGAAATCAAAGCCTAAATCCAGCTGTAGGAATAACCCCTACCTTAAGCCTAAACCTAATCCTAACTTTAGTCTAATACAAATTCTAATCCTAAAGCCACTGAAATGCACAAGTCAAGTTCAGCCAACAGGCATTTCATTCAGTGTAACGTTCAGCCAAATGGCATTTTATCCAAACGTGTCACTTGTACAAATCACATTCAGCTAAAAGTATGCATATGAACTGCCCTCAGCCAAAGCCTCTGTGTAAAAAATATCCTGATCACTGACTTATTTGGTACCCCCACTCTGAATAGATTGAATGGCCATACATGGGAAATGTGGATGAAGTATTAAAGAAACCAACAGGTGCACTATGGGTACTGATGGCCCACACAGCTACTGCTATCATTTGTATTTTAAACACATAATCAGTCCAAATAACTGGAAAGCACTGATTCTCGGACTGCCCAACAAGAAATAATCAGGGACCATTAATATAAGAAATGAACCAGAAGTGATATGGGTAACAAAGAAACATTCCTTAAACAAACCACTCTTTGGAGGACAGGGAAAATGTCTGGTGCAGAGTCGTAAGTTATGTTTCACCTGTGAAGAAGCAGAAAGATATTATATCTTTGGACCAAAAGCAATAATGTTACACAATGAATTAAGGAAGTGGACAGCAGCTGTACAAAAAAAGAAAAAAAATCCTAAATGAGGTTAAAATAACCTACCTTTGCAAAAAGGACATACTATGAATGGAACAAAAATCGTGGACTGCTTCTAATATTAGAGAAAGACCATGGAAAACTGTAATAAGATGGGGAAATGTAACTGTTTTTTTTCATGCAGGAAAAGTGAGCTAAGTTGTACTAAAACTGTACTTTACTGGATTAAGAAAATAAAAGCAATATTTTAAAATATAATACTAAAATAAACAGTACTGAACTTTTTCTTTTTAATAAATGTGTAACATTTAAAAGAGGTATGTCAGCCTGCGTATAAACAATTGTTTGTTTGCTACTGTGGGAATGTACGGCAGTTTGAAAGTGTAACTAACTCTGCTGGGAATGCATATCGCAGTTGTAGAACTTGAAGCCTAATGCACCTTGAAGATGCTGTTATAAGTCAAATGATATCACCTTACTTGAGACTTCTCCTAGAAGTATGTAATTGTAAACACAGGAAGGCATCTTCAAAAATTTAAAGGTGAAGCCAACAGAAAATCCTGCCTAGGACTCATATAGATAAAGTATTCGCAAAGGAGTTGCTGAATCTTTCTGCTCGTGCATTCCCAGAAAGGCAGAGCTGTCTGTAAGGTGCATTTTTTATTATAATCATGAAAGCTAGGAAGAGATAAGGCACAATATAGCTTTAGCCAATAATAGTTAGGGTCTAGATTAGCTGGCAGAGTTTGTGGTATATTATCTCTCTGTTCAGAACTTTTATTTGACATTTATTGTGTAAAATAATTCCTGTGTCTCGTGTTTCTCCTACAGTTCCTCATAATAGTACCTCTTCTCCTATTTGCACGCTTGACATCCTACCAATATCCACCCCTCACAATTCCAATCACAACTTATGTATATCAGCACTCATATACCCTACTATTCAAGTACAATTATTCAAAGCAACAAGCATTTACTCACAAACTGGGTATTAAACATAAAATCAAACAAAGCCATCAATATCTCCATAACCATAAAACTTAGCAGTGACATCCATCCGACCTCAGACCCAGCTCAGCATATTCAGGCAGCAGACATCATTATTTTACTCTCATATATAGTAAATTTTAGACCACTGCTATCAGTACAACCCTTAATGTTCATATTTTTTTTCTTTTTTTTTCTTTATAATTAATTTCGTACTTGCACTATTTGTAATAGTTTTTATCCTGTATGTTTATCTTTGCTTGTGTTTGCTGGGGCTCTTTTCCTTTGGGTCTCCACTGAAAATGGGTTGCTTACTATCAATGCAATGCAAATAGCTAATAACCTTTTCTTTTTACAATTATTTTTTATTGTGATTGTTATTTAATATTTGCATATTGTCACTTTATGTTTACTTATATTTGCTGGAGCTTTTCCCCTCTGGTCTCCACTGAAAATGGGTTTGTTTGCAAAATCAGTTGGACAAACCAACAAATATGAAATAAATAAAATAAAATATCCCTATCAGCTCCTTTACTGTTACTACCTCACCCACAAGATCACCCTGGCCTTCATATATTCCTACCAATTTATGGAGTATTTATAACAAACTCCATAAAGTGCATGCATGGATAGCAGTACACACTCTAGACATTTTAGTTGCCATAGAAACCTGGCTGTGCCAGGAAACAAGAAATAAATTGCCTAACCAGACTAGAACATTATCAAATTAGACAGAGCCAACAAAAAAGCTGGCAGTATCACTATTTTCTGCAAAAACACTCTAAATATCATCCTTTCCCCGTGCATCCTGCCATCTTTCTCTAACTTCGAAATCTTACTAACCATACTAAAACTAAACACTCACAAGACAATCACAATCATGAGTATATCCATATACCCAGGAAACAATGCTAAAACACTGAAACTAGTCACTGAAATGCTTCTATAGCTACCTCTCAAACAGATCACAAGCAGTGAAATGCAAAAATGATGTGTCCACCTACTTGTCTGTAACTATTGGTATCCCACAAAGATCTGTACTAGATCCCATATTTTCCAACATATTCATCAATTACCTATACACTGCTACAACAAGTGCTACCCTAGTTGAATAAACCGATGACTTAACCCTAATCTATTCTGCCAAATCTCGCTCTCCAAACTCCCAAGAGTGCATACAACAATCCATTATACAAATTGAAACATGGCAAAATAATTCACAACTAATACTAAATTCTAAAAAAACTAGCTTACTACTCTTTACCTCAAAACACATCCCTACCAAAACATCAGTATTTTCTATAAACTGTGCCAATAACACCATGATAGAACAAGTAAATTCTGACCCTTTGAAAGTGGTCACTATTTATCACGTCACAATCTCTCCTCCATGCTTCCCCAATATTCACTATTTATTTATTGACATTTGATTACCGGAAAAGTCCAACTGATTAGAAGCCCATTTTCAATGGAGGCCTGGGGAGAAAAGCACCAAATTATTTCAAAACGTTTTAAGAACAACATTTAACAATCTTCAAAAACAAAACAAAAACATTTGGAGTTTAAACAAGTAATAATGCCTGGCAGGGTGCATGTTAATGTGTAATTAACACCCACCCAGTGGTGTTGCGGCATTAGTCCTCAACACTCCTGGAAGGGCATTAATTGCACATTAACACACACTGTGGAGGGCATTATTACACTTAGAGAATTGGCTGTCTGTAAAATTGTTGTGTTTTACTTACTTATTTTTTAAGTACCATATTATTTTTTATATATATTTGATATAAAATAGTTCCTTCACCTAATGTTTCAAACTTGTTGTAGTATATGTTAATGGTGTTGGAGGAATCATTTTACATAAAAAAATATATTTTATTTATTTATTTATTTGACATTCGTTAACCAGGATAGTCCAACTGAGCTAAAGCCCTTTTTCAGTGGAGGCCCGGGGAAAAAATCTCCACAAACATCTTTTGAGGTAAGAAGTTGAGGAGAGGTATGCAGATCTCTTAACTGCTGCCAGGGGTCACTCTCCCTCTTCACTCTCTCTCTCACACACACACACACACACACACACACACACACACACACACACACACACACACACACACACACACACACACACAATCTCTTCTTCTTTCACAAACACATACATTCATAGTCTCTTCTGCTTTCATGAATGCATGCAGTCATACACAGAAACAGAAACAGAAACACACTCATACACATGCATGCACACATTCACACTTTTTTCTGTTTATTTTTTTTTACAATAGCTAAATAGCAAAAGGCAGAAGCACTGCTTAGCGAGTGTAATATAATGTCATCCATTCATTTTTTTTTCTATCTGAGTGCCACGGAAGCTAGATATGTTGCAGTGAAGAGGCAGACTTGTTTTTCAGTGGGTATTACCTGTACATTAATACCCTGCTTGAGAACGTTTGGTCTTCAATCAGGGTATTAATGTACAGTTTGCCCATTTTCTAAATAATTATAACAAATTAGTGATAATATAAAAACATTGGTTAAGAATTTATACAAGTTATATGACAGTCATTAACCTTCAAGTCTCACAACTGAACAAATTACTGCAATGTTATAATAAAATAGCCAAATTTGCAGTACACTATAACAATAGAACATGGCACTGCCCAACCCTCGCAGAATTAAACTGGTTGGAACTACCACATCACCTAGCTCTTGTTCAGCTAATTACAATTCACAGACTTCTCTTTAAGACAGAAAATTGTACAGCCCTTAAGAACTTAGTAGAGCATTAGGGTCTACTTCAGAAAGACGAAAACGCAAACTCTCAAACGCTCACATGAGCGAATAATCAGAAACTCGAAATTGGTATTTTGGGATCGCAGTATAGTGAAGATCAGAATATTTGCCCTATCCTCACTGCAGAGTGCTCTCGGAGTAGGAATATATATTTAGCTGGGGTTGTGGGGGCGCCCCACAATACCAATTTCGAGTTTTTGATTATTCGCTCATGTGAGCATTTGAAAGTTTGCGTTTTCAGTTTTATGACATAGACCCAAACATTAGTCACCCAACAGAAATTTTACACTATAGAGAAAAATCACTAATCACATTAACCAAGTCATTTAATACTGCAGGTGATGTTCAGTATTCAAGTAGTGTAGCTGAACTATGGAATTACATCCCCCTATCGCTGAAATTCATTCAGAATGCTACTTCATTTAAGACACAACTAAAACCTCATCTATCAAATCAATGGATCAGTTTCTATATATCTCCAAGATAAATGACACTGTTATTTTCAGTTTATCATATTGTCAAAGCATTTTCTTTATTCAGAATCCTATACCCCACAATCAGTCTTCAACAATACCTGAATAGTTTTACTGGCATTTCCCAACCATATTCACGGTTTTGTGACACTGCTCACCCTCTTATAATTTATCTATTTATGAAATTAAGGGTATGTATATTGAATCTGGTATATCAACTATTGTCTGGTATGCAGCTGTTAAAAGTAACCGCTCAGAACTAAATTCTACCATTGAAATACTTAAAGGTTGGTTTATTTTAAGGCTAAACAGTAACTTGTATCTTGGTTTGTCCAACAAGTTTGGATGGTGACATTGCTATCATAAATTTGGAAGATGGTATTGGTCACGGAATGTTATAATTTACCTGTTGTAAACAATATTGTATCTAGGTGTGCAAAATAATTTTAGACAAGTTTCATTTACTGTTGGTAAGCCTGCACTGAAAGGCTCGGGACTTAGGATAAAGTGAGTGAAATTCTGGGGAGTTAGTGATTGCAATCCTGTTCTGCAGATGTGCAATGTGTAAGACTTGTATGGATGCAGCAGGTGTTAGCAGCCTATTACTCAAGGCAGTAATATGCATTTAACTGTATGCCCTTAAAGTCAGTTGTACCTTGCATATTAGTTGGCTTATAGCAGAGTGGTTCAAGAGACCACACTCCTGCTTATCACATAATATTTTATACCAATAGGGTATTGATCTAAAGCTTGTACTGTCACATATTATTTGGTGGCGGCAGGTGGGATTTATACACTTGTTTACCACATAGCTGGTAGGGAACCATAGGTATATTGTGTATTGCACTTAAATCATCTGCAACACAGATTTGTCACCAGAAAGTATGTGTACCTTTGCTGTCATAAGATAAATATTCAGCAGTATGTCTTGGACAGCAGTTATTTTATTTTTTGAGTACATTAGGAACTTGGCAACAATTACCTTGTGGAGCATGAAAAAATGTCAGTATTGTAGCTGACTAAAGGTGACAAAGGAAAAGGAATTTCATATGCCTGTTTGAATAAGGACGCCATGACAGCTATAATTCAATCCACTGAAACTGGAGGCAAACTGGTAGTGGCTATGAGTTCATAACATTCAACAAAACAAGTCTGTCTCAGAATGGAATCAAAATCCAACCTGAGCTTAAAAAAATGAAATTAGAGTTGGAAGTCAGACAATAATGCAGTTAAGATAATATTAAAACTTGGGGGTGGAAAAGCAGGTGAAATTTGAAGAGGGGGAGAAGCTGCATCAGGACGAGACGGAGATTTTGACCTTTCATCAAAGGCACATGAGTAAATGGAGGTGAGGCCTGAGCCCTAGATGTGAATTTTAGTGCTAAATTGTTCCTCAGTATAAAGGGCGATGATTTTGATAGTTTTATTCACACATTTGAAGGGATGTGCAGTCAACACCAAACTAAATAGTGGCAATGAGTAAGGTTTTTAACACCTCTGCCCACAGGTAAGGCACTACATGCATTAAATAAAATGACTGATATTGGCTGTTGTGATTATGATAAACTGAAACACTAGTTATTGTCTTTAACTTACTACCAAAGCTTATTACAGTAAACTCTCAGTTAACCAGCCCCCATGGGAATTGGTAGTTGCTGGATAAGTGTAGTTTCTGGTTGCTTGAGAGTTACTATTAAAAATACACCTGACAAATACTGTACCCTATACTATACTATACCATACCATAAACACTGTATTGATTTGATTTTAATATTGAAATGCAGTAATTAAAAGTGTGGCTGGAATAATATTTTAAACTTATATTTTTGCTAGAAAGCATGGCATGCGGAACGATTTTCAGTGGCACGCTGAGTGGATAGGAATTGAATGAATTGAACAGAGAGAGAGAGAAAGAGAGAGAGAGAGTGAATGCATGTATGAAAGCAGGAGTGACTGTGTGTGACAGATCAGAGAGATGTACGAAAGCTGAAGAGAGAATGTGTAAGAGATCGGAGAGAGAAAGAGTGAGTGAATGCATGTATGAAAGCTGAAGAGACTGTGTGTGTGTGAGAGAGATTGGAGAGAGAATGTGCAATCTGATGCAAACTGACTTGAGTGAGTATGGAGCGAGTGTTGACATTTTAGTGATTTGACTTGTTTGGTTTGATTTGTTCTCAGGTTGGGGAGAGAGGGACTGTATTTGTATCTTCCTTTTTAAAACTTTAAAACTCTAAAAATGTAATGTGTGTTTCTGCAGAGGGGAGGAGACAAAGTGCAACACATGAAAAACTGAATTGTTCATACGGTACTGTATTTCTTCGATTTTTTTCTGGTTGCTTGAGAGTTCTGGTTGCCTGAGTTCCAGTTAACTGAGAGTTTTCTGTAATAAAAAAAGCATAGAAAATATAAACAAAATGCAAAGGGCAGTGTTAGTGACTTAATTGCAGAAAAAGCACATAGTTCTATAAGTGGATGAGCGGATGGCAAGTTACTACTTTTGAAATATTATGAAACCTTATGATAAGAGAGTAAGCAATTAGTACTTTGCTTAAGAGTATAAAAAAATGGTTAACAGACCAGTAATGTAATACTACTGAGGAAGCTGAATGCCTGTGTGGCCTCTATCTAAGAAATGATGTAACCAGAGCTATACATGGATACGAGGGAACCAACTGGGACAGTATAAATCTTCATAGCAGGTTGCACAGGCAAAGTGGGAAAACAGTGGTTCAGGTACGCATTAAAATCTTGGAATAAAATGTTTTCAGTGTAACCAAATAGGACATGTATAGTCTAACTGTTCACATTGTCAGGGTGGGGAACAACAGCTACATGAGGGAGTTAACAGAAGAAACAATACAGTAATAGTCAGCTGTCTTGAAACTGCATCTGCACCAGACGATCACAAGGACCTGTACCTCCTGCTGGTGGATAGGATACTGCATCAGCATCACAACTGTTAAGCTTGCAATTCTCAGGAACAGTAGTTCCCTGGCCAGTATACTTCAGTTAGGGAACTGAGGGGCACCTCCTTTTTAGGTGCTATTGGCCAGACTTCATTTGGGCTGAGATGGGGAAAAGGGCAACAAGCAAGTGCATTGTTTGATGTTATCCCATCATTTGTTTTACTATGTAATGGCTCTGATGTCACAATGCCCTGTGCACCTGCAATTACAGACAGGCACAGACACATTCAAGAGGGAATGGTAGTTTGGAGAGGCCTAGCCAGTGGCCTCAATTCCAACAGAGGCTGGTAATGTGGCCACTTCTGGGAAAGAGCTGAGTGGTAGCAGGATGCCTGAACTTAAAGCACTACTGTCAATAGGTAATGGACTTTCTGTAGATGGAGTTACTTCAGGACAAGAGATGATTGGTAGTAATAAGCCTAAGTCTGAGTTGCAGTTGTCAAACACATAAACAAACAAAACAAAATCAAGACTTTCATTGAAAAGGGACTGAGAAAAGTCATAAAGAGAATATTGAGACAGGCATAGCTCTCAGAACCCAATGTACAGGGTGTGATCAAGATAGCCAAGGAGGCTGTTGACTCTCAAGGGCCGAGAGAGATGTGTACAATGACAAGGGAATGGACTCTTGAAGGAAGGCTAAAAGGTGAAGTGATATAGCAGTTCACAGTCCAAAGGTACTATCACTGGGCACTTCTGGACAGAGCTCATAATATTCCATCTTCACGTCACTTGGGCATAAAGTATACAAAAGAAGGCTTGTGCAAACTTTTTATTGGCCAGGCATTACAGAAGGGGGTACTGAGGGTACTCAAGAAATGTGTCAGTGTCAAAACATATTAAAAGATTGGTAAGGCAGGATAGAAAGCTAAGGCTACTTTGGTGCTATTGTCTGTATTTCAGGAACATTTTAGAGGGTAGACAAAGGTATTGTGAACGCTTTTAGTACAACAAACTACACAGGTAAGAACTATATTTTGATGGTGATAAATTTTGCTGCTAGGTCCACTAAGGTGTAGGCTTTGTCCTCTACCGAGACAGAAAAAGTAAGACATGCCCGTAGAATTTTTTTTTAGCGGAGAAAAGATTCTCCAGGAGATACTGATGGACAGAAAGGCTAACATCATGTCAGGTCTGCTGATTGTTTTGTGGCAGTCCTGCTGGGTAAAGAAGTTAAAAAACACTTCTACTATTCTCAAACAAATGGATTGTTGGAAAGGTTTACTCTACTTTTAAGACTATGCTGACAGCATTTGCAGACCAGTTTAAATTGGAGCGAGATAAGTATCTACAGCATCTTCTTTTTTGCTTAAAGTGAGATGCTCATAGAATATACAGTTTTTCATAATTTCAGCAAATGTATGATCAAAGGGTAAGGCGAACTTTAAGTCTTAATTTATAATAACTGGTAGGTTGAGTGTGATTTCCACAAGGAGTCTACTGTGAAGTATATACTAAACCTCAGAATTAAGCTTAGGGAGCTCATGGGGTTGGTCCAGAAATGCCTAGCTCAAGCACAGCATCAACAGAAAGTTTGATAATGCCAAAAGACCAAGAGCCTGAGAGGATACAGTTTCAGAAAAGGTAATGTTTCTTATAGGTTCATAGGTTGGTACTAGGCTATCGACCCTAAAGCCTATGCAAGCCTAGCCATAACAATTTCCTGGAATTTTTTTCCCACAATATTTACTTCTCTGGGCCCCTGTTACTTGTTTTCATCAAAAGAAGCTGCAGGCAGAAAGGTAAGGACCATACACCTTGTGAAAAAATAAGTGATATTAATTATGTGGTGGCATTGTAGGAAGAATACAGAAACATAAACTGCTATGTATATTTACATACTTACATACTGTACATACTAGCATATGTACATAGAAATATGTACATACAAACATATGTACACACATACATTGTACATACATTTCAGGCATGAGGAATGATGCCCTTCTAGCCAAAACAGTCATTCTCATTGTAAGAGCCCAAGTTGTTTTTAAAAATATCTGAACGACTGCTTGCTTTAATATAATTTCATAGTCAATTTCATGCATTAGCTACTGTCTCGGGGAACCAATTTAGTACATCTCTCATACCTAAATAATCTTCTGCTTAGGATGTATTTTGGTAATGCCTAGTATTCCCAGAGGCAGTTGTCTCTAAATTACATATCTGAATAAGGTCTCCTCTTAAATATGAATATGAGACACTGTACAAGTTCAGATATTTTAATCTTTCATAATAACAAATCTTCATATTCATAGATGCCCTTCATATATTTCTGGTGTACTCTTTCCAATTTACTCTTGCTTATTTTCTTATGAGGTTTTATTTTATTCCACACTCTAGTTTGGGTCATTTCTGATTTCCTAGACTTTATAAATATTTTATACTGCCTATAATGTTATGACTATCATTAGCTAACTGGTTGATGTGATTAGGAAAAACTCAAAGCTGGATGTTCCCATATGCCCAGGCGTTGTGTGCTGCATTAAATGTTCACCCTTCAAGCTCTGTCTCCTAAATCTCATAAGTTTTATTTTTGATTTATATTTATCAGTATATTATTCTGCTGTGTTCAAAAACCTTGTCAGTAAATCCTACCATGATAGAGGCTCTGGTACTTCATATACTCAGAGTGTACAAGAGGAGTCTGGGAAGGATCTGGTGATGAGTATCCTCAGAAAGGCTGAATTTAATGCTTTAGTGAATAAGGTTACACTGTCAGAGCAAATGCCCCCTGCACATGTTCAAATTTCAAAAGCAGGGCTATGTAAGATTGGAGACATGTTCACTTCTAAACTTGGGTATATTCAGTTATAGAGCACCATATAGACACAGGAACACAATTGTTAAACAAAAAGGTTCTTTACAGGGTCCCTGAGCAATTCAAACAAACCATGTAATTGGAACTATAGGAAATGTTAAATCTGAGTGCAATCCAGTAATCCAGTAGCCCTTGGATTCTCACTGGTGATTTTGATTCCAGAGAAAAATGAGAGCTGTAGTTTCAGTGTAGACTCATAAAAACTAAGTTGCTGCACAAAATAGGTGTGTACACCTATGCCTCTGAAAGATAAAGCTATAAACTACATGGGTTTAGCAAAGCATCTGACCCCTACTGATCTAAGAGTTATTGGCAAGTACCCTTAATATCGACAGCAAGAAAAAACTCAGTATTTGTTACCCACTTTGGGTTGTATGAATTCACCAAACACATTTTGGGATTAAAAATGCCTCAGCAACTATCTAGGGTCTGTTAGACTGCATTCTAGCACTAGATGGAGACTATGCTGTTGCCTACATAGGTGATATTTTTATTTTTTGTCAGTCCTAGCAGGAACATGTGCATGTCTGAGAAGTGCTAAGCAGATTAAAAATAACTGGGTTGACTAGCAAGACCAAAGAATGCCAAATATGAACTGCAAAAGAAGCTTACCATGGTCATTTAGTGGGTGATGGTAACATTTGGCCACAGCCTGCCAAGGTGGAAGTTGTCCAGGCATTGCCTACCTCATTGTTAAAAAACAGGCGGGAGCATTCCTTATGACAGTGAGGTATTAGAACATGTTTGTGTATCATTGTACACCATAACCAGTCTCCTCAAAATCCTTGCCCCTTTCAAAGTGTATCATAAAATTGCTGGACTATAGCTTATAAACAGGCCTTGAGTGTACCATCTGTATTAGCTAGTCCTGATTATAGTCATGAGATTATTATGCAGGTAGATCCTTCAAACAAAACAAAATAGGTATGTACACCTATGCCTCTGAAAGATAAAGCTATAAACCACATGGGTGTAGCAAAGCATCTGACCCCTACTGATCTAAGAGTTACTGGCAAGTACCCTAAGGTAAGACAATGTACCCAACACTTTAGTCATATGTGACTCTGTAGTCAGGCACACTGATGTCCCACTCACCAGGCTGACCAAGGAGAAAGTTACAGTCAGCTGCCTGTCAGGTGCCGGGATCCACCACATAATGCATGCACTCAAGTCACTCCACAACAAGTACAAATATGACGCTGTCATTGTCCATGTTGGAGTGAATGACTTGAGATGTACCTCCCTGGGCTACATGAAAAGAGACATGGAAGAGCTCTCAGATTGTGTGGCCCAGGCAGGTATGACCCTTCCCCTGAGTAGCATCCTGCCTTCGCCCAGAATGATACCACAGTATAAGGACAAAATGATTGACTTCAGCAATTGGCTAAGCTTCTGGTGTCATTCAAAGGGGATCCAGTATCTGTCTGCCTGGGACGACATGATCGACAAACCACGATGCTTTGCCAGAGATGGTCTGCACCTGTCGCCCCTGGGATTCAGGTTACTGGCTAAAGCTCTTGCCACCCCTATAGTGCCTTTTTTAGGCAAGGTTCAAAGGATAAAACCACCACCGTAACAGATACAAGCATGCAAAATCTGAATGTAATGCTACTCAATGCTAGAAGTCTAAACCTCAAAATGCACTTTTTCGAGGCACTCCTAAAAATGGAGAACATCGATATTTGTGCAGTAACTGAGACCTGGTTCAAGGTTCCAGTGAGCACCCCTGCAATACCAGGCTACAACTCTTACCACACTTTTTGGCCAGCAAACCAAGACCGAAACACTAAAGGTGGAGGAGTGTGCATATTCACCAAGGATATGCACACCTCCAGGCTAGTTGCCCAACACAATGCATCTGAAATTCTCCAGGTGCAACTAACACTAGGTAAGACTGCAATCCAAATTGTAGCTTGCTACAGATCCCCCACCATGCCCCAGGATTCTCACTACACCTTTCTAAACATACTGGAAAATATTAAGATACAACCAAACACCCTAATACTGGGTGATTTCAACTACCCTGCCATTAACTGGGAAAACTACTCAGGTACCAATATCTTTTCCCAGTGGTTCTTGGAATTCATAAATTCCAACGCCCTAGATCAACTAATCCATTGTCCCACCAGGGGCGCCAATATCCTAGACCTGGTCATTACCAACATGGGAGATAGATGCTCCACACCAGTGGTCACCCCCTCATTGGTCAGGTGTGACCATAAGCTAATCACCCTTGACATCCACATCCCACCCCCACCCCCCAGTATGGAACCCTCCACAAAAAACTTCTCCAAAGCCAACTTCATGCTACTCAAGTCAGAAGTGACAAACCTCATGAAACCCATGCAGACGGGAGCTGAAAGTTTGACTGCTGAATCCTACACTAAGGCACTGTACGAGCACATCCATACGTGCATGAATTGTGCCATCACAAATAGAACCAAGACGCTCTCCTCCAAAAAAAGGAAGCCAATCTGGTGGTCCTCTGCCATAAGCAAACTATACAACAGAAGGAAGAAACTGTTGCAGAAAAGAGGAAAATCCCAGGATGCAAAAAACTCCCTTACCAGCCTCAGTAAGAAGCTGAAATCCCTCATAAAATCCTCCAAAGCTAGTTACAAAAATAAAATTGCCAAAGATTCCAAAGACAATCACAAGGCATTCTATAGTTACGTCAAGAATGTAAATAGCAATGCTCAGATCTGGTCTGAGCTACAACAGATACTGATCCCAAGAATATTGCCAATATCCTGGCAGATCGATTTAGTGCCAACTTCACTCCCCCTCACCCCCTAAAGGACCCATCTCAATACCAAATGATTGCCAAATTCCGGTAATCATGGCCACACAGGTAGAAACAGCGCTCTCCAAAGCTAAGGAATACAGCATCCATGGGACCAGATGACATCTACATGACTGTGTAGTAAATGAACTACAAAATGAACTGGCACCTCACCTAAGTGTCATGTTTAATCATAGCCTCACCTCAGGCTTCATGCCCACTGAGTGGCGTACAGCTACAGTTATCCCACTCCACAAGGGAGGATCCACCTTGGATCCCGGGAACTACCATCCCATCAATCTGACAAGCCTGATCTGCAAGGGCATGGAAGGCATTATCATGAACTTATAAAGAAAGACATTGGCAACCTTCAAACACTGGACTCCACCCAATTTGGGTTGTGAAGGGCCGTTCTTGTCTCCTGAACCTGATTTGACTTCTTCAAATCAGTCTCCAGAGCTGTGGATGAGGGCAAGGCGATCCACACAGCCTATCTGGACCTCACCAAGGCCTTCAACACCACCCCCCACTCTGGAATCATAGATAAACTTATTAAGCTGGGCATAAATCCCTACGCCACTCGATGGGTTGCCAACTGGCTTACTGAGAGAACCCAGACTGTAAATGTAGCCAATTTCAAATCCAGCTCCAGACAAGTGGAGTACCTCAGGGTTCGGTCCTGGGACCGCTCTTGTTTGGCATCTATGTCTCTGAAGTACAGGCCAACACTAAGGGACTCTGGCTAACAAAGTTCACAGATGACTGCAAACTGGGAGCTATTACTGAATCCCCAAATTATGTGGATATTCTACAAAAGGGCCTTACAGAAACAGATGCCTGGTGCCAGAGCCATGGGCTTAAGCTTAATGTCAAGAAATGTATAGTTATCCCCTTTGAGAAAAACCATGTACCCATGAATTACCACATAGGTAGCAGTACACTAAACACCGAAAGTGTAATAAGAGACTTAGGGACACAGGTGGACAGTGGTCCCACCTTCGATAACCACATTGCCACAACAGTCAGGAAATCCTTCTTTGTGGCATACCTCATCACTAAGGGCTTTTCATCCAGAAAAAAGGAGGTCATTGTCCCACTGTACTCATCCCTCATTAGACCCATTATAGAGTACAACTTCCCGTTTGGTATGTACCTCACAAGACATCTGCAACAGCTGGAAAGGCTGCAGAAATACCTCACTAAAAGAATCACAGGCCTAAACCAGATGCCCTATGCTGACCATCTAAAAAAACACCAGCTATACTCTGTGGCATATCGTCTACTCAGAGGCAATCTCTGCTTAACATACAAGGCCATGTCAAACCCTGAGCTGTTGGACATGCTCCACTTAAAGAAATCCCAATCCCTCAGAGCCACATGCTCCAGGGATCTAAACCTTGTCATCACAATGAACAAAACCTGCTGGAGAGATAGGTTCCTGACCCAGAGACTCCCCATACTCTGGAATAGACTGCCCATACATGTCAAGCAGAGCGCCTCCTTGGCCCTCTTCAAAAGGAACCTTGACGATTGGGATATAGGAAATTCACCCCAGGGATCATGTCTGTCTCCCTGCTAGACAGGGGTCCAGGGAAGTAAATATTGTGGGAAGAAATATCCAGGGAATTGTTATGGCTAGGCTTGTATAGGCCTTAGGGCTGATAGCCTAATACCAACCTATTAACCTATGAACCTATAAACAATGCATAAGAGTGTCAGTACACAGCCATATTTCTTCATAGTGAAAAGAACATCCTGTAGTATACTGTAGTCATAGATATCAGTAAAAGGAAAATCATAGCCAGCTGTGAAAAATGCATGCTTGCAACTATTGTGGACTTTCCAAATGCTCAGACCCTATCCGTATGGTTGAAAATTCACAGTAGTTACAGATCCTAAACCCTTAAAACAGCAGCTCTCAGATAGAGCTTCTGACTGCAGTCATATAACAAGAATATTCAGTATATGAGTGGGGTAAATAATGCAGATGCAAATTACCTTTTGGGCAAGAATTGAGTGGTGTGACTTTGGGGAAATTTTGTTTATCCCCAAAACTTGTTTCTTGAAGGTTCCTTAAGAAAACTTGCTTGAGTATAGGAAGGAGGGAGAAATGTGAAGAGCTATAATAGCGCACAAAAATATATTCTTTTAAAAGGGAAATGTTGGGGAAGTGAAATAACTTATACTAAATCTGTATTGAGTTAAGGAAAATGTAAGCAATTCTTTAAAACATGAAGTTGTTTTGTACTTCCTTAGTTTACTAAATATGTAATATTTAAAGGAAGTATGTAAAACTGCATATAAAAATAATGGGCAGGATTCACGAAGCCTCCGTGTAAGAGTTATAACTCATACACGGAGGCTGCAGTTAAACGGAGTGATGTCAGCATGCTCTGCATATTCATGAGAGCATGCTGAATCACACCTAAGTCTAACACGGTCCGTGTAAGACATGGGCGTGTCCGTAGGCTGAGCCCTGCAAGCGGACACGCCCCCAGAAGTGTAAAAGTGCCCAAAGTAGACACCCACAACAGAGTCCATGGAAATGTGAATAAACACAACACAACACATGCCCCTACAGACTATGAAACAGAAAAGAAATATAAATGAACATGTCATATTTTTTTAAATTGTAAAGATGTTTAACTGTGAGTGCGCTCGTTTGCGCGGGCGTGCCCGTAGCGCAGCTACAGTAAGCAGTCAATGGGAAAGCATATAAGAACTAAATATGCAAAATAAGCTAGGAAGCAATAGCGTAGCAGTAGAGATGTTGGCTGCAGAGCAGGCATTCATGGTTCGAGCCCCCACAACACCAATTTTTTTTTTTGCAAAATAAGCAGGAAACAAGTCCCTGACAAATATGTACACATAAAACCGCAATATATGTAAATTGTAATGAAATAGCCCATTTATATTGAAGAAATGTGAGGTAACAAAAGAATAAAAAATGCCAGATGTGTCCATAGCTGAGCTACAGTTTAACAGGGTGAGTGCATGTGCCCATAGATGAGCAGTGGTTTAACTGGTGCAAAATGAGTGCCCGTAGCTGAGCAGTGGTTTAACATGCTAAATCTATGTGCCCCTAACTGAGCTGAGCGTAATATGCGTGCTGATAGCCAAATGATGCTTAAAGCAGCGTACTCCATTTGCGCGGAGCTGCGCACCGCGCAAACAAGCTAACCGACGGGCAATGTTGAGCAAGCCGTATCAAAACTGCCTTTACACAGACACACCCCTCAGCATGTCTAGACAGTCATGAAAAATAAAAAGCAGTGGCCAGGTTCGAACCCAGGATACTATACACCATAGTCAAGGTACAGAACCACTAAGCCATGACAGCAGTACCTTGAAATGCAATAATAGCTAATATATAGGAATGAATACAAAGTAGAGCATGACAATGCAGGTTTACTGAAGTTGATACAATTCCAAAATGGCCAATCACAGATATGTGCGGGAAAACGGACTATATAAGCCCCATAGGCGGGAATACACAGCATAAACGATTGTAGAACAGACCTGCAGGCAGAATGTCAGGTGTAGGAGAGGGTAGTCGCTTTCGAGCGCAGAGGTGGGGTGTTGAGGAGTCCAGGTACATGGCCTGGCTCCTAGTCCACAATCATGAGGCCCAACTCATGCAGGGCCAGGTCCTCTGGGGAGCGTACAGGGCTGAGGCGTGGGACCGTTGGCTCATGAACTCACCAGTGCCACAGGGATTCCAAGGACAGGTGAGCAGGTCCGTCACCACCATGCGGACCTGAAGAGATGCAAGCAGGACCAACTGAACCTTTGGATCCAGGAGGCCCGGCAATCACCCAACGCCCCACCACTGAGTAAGTAATAATTAATTATGTATGTAAAAAGTTAAACTAGCTGAAATTATGGAGATGTGTATTCCAATATTACTTCATTTATATTACAGCTGCAGGTGTCCGTTCTGCGAACCGCAGAGCCTATGGCGATAGGCTGGTGCGGTTGCGCCACCAGGCAGGTCAGTAATCCACCACCAGTAACTGTAAAGAAATATAAAAGTATGACAATCAGCAAAAGAGTGCAGTGTAGCCAGTAAGGAATAGAATCTGCAAGTAACAGTGAGAAAGTGTATGCAAGTATTGCTTGATTACAAGAGTTCCCAGCCTGTAAGTGTAAACTAAACATGAAACTGTCCAACATATATTCAGAAGTAAAAATGCCCTGCCTGTAAGAAAATAGTACACAACCTGCAGCAGGATGTAAAGTATAGCTGCAGAAGATGATGAAATCACATGTGTGAAATATATCCCTGTGGAAATACTGAAACATGACAGAAATAAGACTGCTGGAAAGTATTGTAATAACTACTGTTAAAACATGTCAACAAAGCCTAGAAGTACCATCCTGAATAGTAACATGAAAGCAAGTGAGAGAGTGTGAGAGAGTGCCATGAATCCAGCAATACAGTAGTAATAACCCCTGAATAAAGTATACTGCAGTCAAGACAGAATTAAATGCATGTGAGACTCAGAACCAAACAGCAAACTCTGTTCAAAGTGTTGCTGCATGTGGAATGTGTATCCCAAAATCTGGATATGTTGCTCCTAGTCTGAAATACGCAGATAGGATGATTGTCTGATAAACCAAACATCCACACTTGTCTACAGGTATATAAAGCAAAAGTAGCAGGATGATGTATCTGAACAAAGCTTGATATTAATGTGTATGAAGAACACTAAAATGTATAGTGATGTTGCAGTAACAGTCCTATCAGCAAGGTGAAGTAGTTAACATATAGGACACTGTAGTTAGAACAGTAGTGTGTATATAACTGTAGCTATTCGAAATGTACAGCATATGTATTGGTATTCGAAGGTGTTAATATTACCTTATTTACCCCACCCTATAACCACCTATAACCCATTCCACGTGAAAATGGTATGTGCTATCACAATTAACACCCCTGGACGTTTGTCCTGTTGGGTCATATATATTTGCATGTCTGTTGATGCATCTACCCTGTTCATACACCCACACCTGATGGCCTGTTGCCATCAATTAACCCTGCATGTTGTTGGACTGTGTATTTCTGTTCAAATTATGCATGTGTTATGCACGCTGTTCAATGGTGTGAATATCCGGGTGTTTGGTTAATGGGAATACTAATGCATGCTGTTACAACTAACTGTGAATGGTATTATATGTCACTAACCCAAACTGTCATGACATAATGCAAAACATAGAACGACAGGGAAGGCGGGTTCCAGCGGACCCACCTCTCCCACCTCAGCTGGCGAGTGCACCTGGCACTAGTGCCGAGTCCGGACCCTCCTCCGGTGGCCCTGTGCCACCTGCGGGTGGAAGCGCTGCAGGGGATGGGGCTCACCCCCCCCTCTGCAAGTGTGGCCGGAGGAGATCCACCTCTCACCCTCCATAGCGTCCGGACTGTGGTGCGTAGGGAGATTCGGGACTCTGTCCTTGAGCCCCTACACCAGCTCGAGGCACGGGTGGCGCAACTAACGGGCATGCCCGTTGCCCCACCTACACAGCCCCCAGCACAGCCCTGTCCTGGGCAGTGAAGGAACAGTGGCAACTGCCTATGGGTGGGGATATCAGTTCCACTGTTGCCATCTGTGGGCTCATGGGCTCCGGACATCCCAACCTCCGTCCCCGTCAATTGTGTAACCCCCCCCACACGTGTCATACACCGCCCCTGTATGCATCTTGTTTGTCTTGTCTGTTTACCTACCCAGCCTACCTCCCCAGCTGAACCGACTTCCTTCACCTGACATACCACTCTTACCTGAAAAAAAAAAAAAAAAAAGGGCACTCTGTACCCACAAAAAAATTACGCCCCATACATAGCTGCCCATTCCGCACACATGTCCACTGGACATGGAACCTATCAATTACAATTGGCTGTACAACAAGTATTATTGTTGTCCTGACACCTCTCCCAGGGGTGGAAGGTTTCAAATGTCACACCAAATTACATACATATGCACAGCTTTTGCTGCAGAAGAAATGGGCAGCTATGGGCCTTACCTACATCCCTCCTGCACATCCCAAGCTTGTTTCCCTACTGTCTTACCCTCTTTGTGACCCCTTTTTCACCACTTTCCTGTCTCCCCATTTTCTTTTCTTTCAAAGAAAATAGCGTGGGTGTGCGCCAGAGTAAGCACTGTTAAGCGGTTGTAACCGGGTGTGCGCGGAGCTAACCACCAGTGCGCATGCGTGAACTCCGCGTAAACCAGCGCTAGCCCGGTTACAACTGCTTAAAAGTGCCTTAGTCACTGTGATTGACAGGTCCTGTACTCAGTTCAAAAGAAAAATAAACTCCCACTGTCAGTCCCGAACCCAGGACCTTGGAAACACTAGTTTGCACAACCTACCACTAAGCCATGACTCTTATACAAACACATTCTACTAAAATAAATATAACATGTAAAAGTAGGGATGAATGTAAAGGGAATATAGGATGTGTAGTACACAAAGCATGCCATTCAAAATAAATGTCAAAAACAATGGATATCCATAATAGTAGTGTGTGAAAAGAAACAGCCATGCTAGTTGGCAGCCTGTAGATAATAAGGTCAGTTAAAGTACATAGATATATGTATGCATATGTACATATATATATATATATATATATATATATATATATATATATATATATATATATATATATAAATATATCTAGATATACTTGTAGGAGTCAATGTGCATACACACTTGCTACAGGGAACATGAAAGAGGAATGGAGAACTGTGAATATACAACACAGCCTGAAACATGAGAGAGATACTAACCTTTACAGTCACAGAACACTGTCCACAGCATACCAGCATGGTCCCCGCCCACACAATCTGAAAGGGCAACGCCTATTACACATACCATTTTATAGCACTGACCTGAAATCACAGTGAGAACTGCAATCAGTACACAACTGGCTGTATGCAATTAGCAAATGCTGGCCTTCAATTGGTGCAGAGGCCATCACATGGACCTATGCAAATACCAACAAAAGCATCCAGTGCTAACACTCCCCACATGCAATAAATTAATTGCATTGTCTTTAAGCAGACAGAAAGAGGCCGAAAAGTGGAAGAGAGAGAGAGAGAGAGAGAGCACCAAAATAAAAAAAAAAAAACACACTGTGACTCTCCCTACCCTGAAGCTGTCAGCACTGACAGTAATAGCAGCGGCAAGCAGAAGCTGTGGAACGCAACCAGCTGCGACATACAGAGGTAATGCAAAGTAGCAGGTTAACAGTGTGCATACTGTGAACCCTCCAAATGTGTCATAGCTCTGTATCCATAGGTATGTCCATGTGATATGTTGTGTGTACGTAGTTCCAACAAAAGGGGATGACCACACATCACATGTCAAGCAGTCATAGGCCAGGATCCTGGTAGCATGTGTCTGTGCGTTGGCCTAGCAATGGCTGTAGCGACTGTTTTGAAATGTCAGCCAGGCCCCAAGCCAGGATCAGCCCATCCCAAAGGCACACTGGCTGGGAACAAGTGTCTGCAGGTACCTGATGTCACTGCACATGCATCCCATACTGCATTACCCCATAGCGTAGCAGACCAGACCCATTATGCATATGATGTGGTAATTCCCAGGGTCAGTCGAGGTGTCCCCTTAGTGTTGTGGGACCACTGCTGCTGTATGCCACTGTCCAGGTACATATCCTGTAGCACGGCCAAGATAAACTATCAGTGTTACATGCGGTGGTATGTCCCCTCAGAGTGCTGGTAGCACACATCCAGGGGGACCATGAGGTCACAGTGATGCTGTGTGTTCTCCTCTGCTGAGGGCGGCCCTCACCTGGACATGTGCGATGATAGGGAGGTTACACCCAGCTGTGATAAATATCCAAAAGGTGAGGGAGAGGGAGGGGGGATATGTGCACCGAACATGTGTGCAGGAATGTTGCCAATATGCGTGTGTTTGGTGAATGTTAAGTAGGTGTGGACTAACACAGAGCATATCCGAGGCATGTGGTCCGTATGTGTAACATAACTGAAGAAGGCCTTGTGGTCATCCACAGTGTTTGTGTCTATTACCCTCCCAGAGTAGGCTGTGGCTGTTGTTATGATGGACTGTAGCGTAGTACCAGTGATGACCACAGATGCCTACCCTTAATGTGAATGTGCTCTGTCCTGCAGTAGCCCTCTGCTATTGTTATACAATCTGCCTCTGTCTGGGGTCCACTGGACAGGATGCCTAACCGTTGTGCATAGGGTCTGGGTTAGACATGTGTGTGCAAGTGTCATGCAATCCGCAGCATGTCTGTGGTAAGCATTTGCAAAGGGGTCAGCAGTGTGGCTTGTGGCTTCCACTGGCCCAGTGTGCTGCATGGATACCATCCCAGTCCCAGCAAGTGAATAACTGTCTAACCACATACATATCAATGTAGTCTACTGTACTGGTGGTGGTGGTGGGATATGTATATCCAGGCCATGTAACGTCTGTCCACATCAGAGTAGTGGACGGTGTCCCACATACAGTACCTTGTGATGGACCCCCAGAGTGAGGTTGTGCATAGCACCTGTCAGTGTCTGCTGACCGATGGGGCATGCTACCACGTAGTGTGGAATGTGGCAGGTATTGTTGCACAGGTATTGGCTGAGCACTGGTATCTGGCCATGTACCTGTGTATCCACCACGAAACACACACATGCAACATATGGGAGTAGTAGTATACCACTACACATGCATATCATGTATAGTATGTGTGCCATACATTGCTGACATGGTCTGCTGATATCCTGTCTGTGTTCTCTTCCAGGGAGATGGCGCGACAGCGTAACCCCGCCTACTCTGTTGCGGAGGATGAGGAGATCCACCAGAGCCTGGTGCGGGAGTATGACATCCTGTTTTCCCACACCAGTCAGAACCAGCAGGAGAAGGCCGCACTGTGGCAAGACCTGGTCCGTAGGGTAAATGAAATTGGCACGCATAACAGGACATATGAGCAGGTACGACATCACTGCAGTGATTTAATCCGAAGTGTCCGGCAGCGTGCAGCAGATATCCACAGGCAACAGGTCGCCACAGGAGGTGGGGTGGCCACACCCCCCTCACCAGACTGGGGGCTACTCCTAAGTGTTGTGGCTCCAGCCCGAACACCAACAGCAGTACACCTGCATTATGATGGAGGCTGGTTCCACACAGCAGCGACATGGGCGTGCAGGTAATATGCCATATGTACACCTGACTGTTCTGTACACTGTATCATATGCAATATCAATGGGACAGATGTGCCCACTAACATTAATCTCATCATTTCTGCAGGTCCCTCCAGGGTTACAGAGAGACAGGCCATCCATGCTGGTGAGTGTGTTTAACATAACCTATAATAGTCCTGATAATGCTAGTAACAGTAGTGTAACTCAGTAGTGCTCTGTGTGTATACTGCAGGGTGTGCATGTGTGCATGTGTGCAGGTGTGTCAGTACCCATGTGTGCATGTGTGCAGGTGTGCCTGTGTCCAAGTGTGCATGTGTGCCTGTGTCCACGTGTGCATGTGTGCATGTGTGCCTGTGTCCACGTGTGCATGTGTGCATGTGTGCCTGTGTCCACATGTGCATGTGTGCCTGTGTCCCCATGTGCATGTGTGCATGTGTGCCTGTGTCCATGTGTGCATGTGTGCATGTGTGCATGTGTACATGTGACCATGTGTGCATGTGTGCATGTGCACGTGTCCATGTGTGCATGTGTCCACGTGTGCATGTGTGCATGTGTGCATGTGTGCATGTGTGCCCGTGTGCATGTGTCCATGTGTGCATGTGTGTATAAGTGCATCACTGGTAACAATGTCTGGAGAATGTAAACTGTGTTTCCTGTCTTCATCCCACAGGTTCTGGGACTGCTCTGGTGACCTGCAGCAGGGAACCTGAATCCTGTACCACGGCTACTGGTACTGATGATATATGTGTAATGGTACAGGAAGGTGTGTCAGGGTCTGCCATTGGTCAGCCAATTGACAGTACACAGCTGTCAACCCCATCATTGCGCACAGTCATCCTGCCTATACATCCTATGTCACCATTGTCCCTAGGTGATGGACAGGATACAGCGGGCATAGACCAGGGTAATGTGGTACCTGTGGCACATGCGTCCCCACACAGCAGCCATGGGCAGGGTCCTCCGATGGTACCACACAGACAGTTGCCCATGGGTTCTCGTGGGAGCATCCATGGGCGTACTGCCTCTGGCCGACGTGCCCAACGAGGTCTGTCAACCTCAGTGATGTTTCGGACTGTCATGCAGGCTCAGTCACGTATGGAAAGGTACACCAGACAGGGTCTGAGGGAGCTCAGAGCATGCCGCACAGCCATGACAGACAGTATGCGTGACATTGCGGATGCTATCCGTAACTTCACCGATGTCATAGACAGACATTGTGGGGACATTTTACAGCAGTTCCACAACCAGATGTCCATGAGCCAGGGCAGTGGTGGGCGTCTGCGGCATCGACATGGCCGTATGCCGGCAGCGGCAGCAGCTGGCAGTCGGCGTGGACGGCAACAGGCTTGCGCACGCCCCCATAGTGCCAGCAGCAGCCCCAGCAATGCTGGGTCTGTGCTTTCATCGGAATGCCCCAGGAGACCACGTGTGCGTGGCTCTGGACAGTCCCAACAGGGACATGTGTCCAGTCAACACACTCCCGCTTCTGATGACAGTACCCAGTCAGGCATTGTACCGAATACGGTCCATAGCACCACTGCCAGGCACAGGTACCGTGTCCGTGCACACAGACACTGATCTGTACGGCCTGCCAGGTGCAGTCTGTGGCTGTCCACAAACCCCTGTATATGGCAGCCATGAGGTGGAACTGTGTGCGTGCATACACACATGCGGAATGTCAACACTTAGGGCGACCACATACATGCACACACTGCAGCAACACTGGCCCACCCTGTACTGCTGCCCCTCACCAACACACATACACACACATGTCAATTGGTGGTATCAGTGGCTGACTCAGGCATACCTAATCCACACCCTGTGCATATGATGACACTGTGCCACCTCCTGCAATCTCCAACATCATTGCGGGAACAGGTAAACACGTTGCTGATGCACAGGGTGACTACATAGACGTGCATTAGTAGTATCATGTTGGTAACAGTACAGTGTGCTGCTATGACTGTGTGTGTACCCCAGCATGCCTGCTGTAGTAACTGTATGAATGTCCTGAATTGTTATCTGCACCCATAGTACATACCAAAGCATAACAGCTGCACATAATTGCATGCCGGTGGTAAGGTTGTCAACAGATAGCCGCATACATGGGTAGCACAGGGGGAATGCTAACGCAAGTAGTGATATGCAATGGTGGACATGTACAGTAATGGTGTCAAGATGCCCACAACAACTATGCCATGTGTATGTTCACGCATCTAGATATGTGTGCAGTACCAATGTTGTCCAGACCACAAATAAGTATGACATAATATCGGTTCCACCATGGCCATCTGTGCTGCGTATTCCTGGGTACATGTTGACAGTGCCTACATATATGCATTGTGAATTACTGTTATTGTTACCCCTTCTTCGTTGTATGATGCAGTACTTCCAGCCCTGTGTACTGTAGCCTTGTTTGCATGCATGTTCACCTGGGGTCCCCTGGAACACTGCTTACACCTGCAATGCAGGGTTACAGTGCTTCTGTAGACTGCTGGTGACATCTGCATATCGTACCATATGTATGTCAACCTTACACATGACAGACCGGCACTGTCTGTCCTGTACACATGTAAGTAGCCTGTGACACATTGCACACGTCTTACCCGGCATATACCCGTGTGCAGTCATATATGTCAGTGCTATGAGACAGAGGCAGTCCACCCACACATACACACCTTCAGTATGTTGTTCCCCATTGGCCCTATGTGTTGGTACTCACCATGGCAATCACACTACTAGGGTGGCATGTCCAAAGGTAACCTGTGAATCGCCTCTATGGTCCAGTCGTGGTTTATGTGGGTCATGTGTCATCGTCACAGCTGCCACATGTATGCAGTCAGCCATCACCCTTGGCCAGGTATATACAACACATGTGTGGGATGCCACCACACAGCCAGTCTGGGGACCGGTCTCTCTGAACCCAGTGATGCCATACCCTGTCAGGTGGTATGTCATATATACTATGTACAGGACAAACGTCAAACCCAATCCCTGCCGCTACTAATGATAATACCCCTGAAGACGTTCCTGATAGCTTTGACCAGTCCTTTACTGAGACAGTGCAAGCCCTAGCTTGCCAACTACCTCCTAGCTCCCCTGGTCCCGAAAGCAGCACCCCTAGACAACTACTTGCGTCCAGCTGCCAACCAGCTGCCACTTCACTTCTCCGTACCTTGGTTGTAACAGTGAAACCCACTACACTGTGTGCCGATCAACACCCTGCCGAGTACCTATCAAAACCAGATGATGCTATTGCTTACCCCGTCTCAAAGGTAATCAAAGGTACTATGTTAGAATCTAACTTTCCCACCATCTGTAAAATGTCATATGTAATCCCACTTCACACAGGAGGCAGCTCTACTGATTTCTCCACTGATAGGCCAATAGCTATACACTCTCCACTTGCAGAGGTTATGGTGACTTTCGTCATAGACAAGTCATGCACCGCCTAGTCCAGCATCGCAGTATGGCAGACACTCAGCATGGCTTACGTCCTCATCACAGCACTCCGTCAGGCCTCCTAGCCTTTACTAACACCATAAGCCATACCTGCAACATCAATGATATATCCACAGCCCTCTGTTTGGATAACTCAAAGGCATACGATATGGTTGATCACCAACTTGGACTCTGCACCCTGCACAGACTGTCTAGATACTGGAGCCTTCCAATGGTGTCAATCCTACCTGCATGGTCAACAGCAGGCCGGCCTCTGGCAGACCAAACCCTCTAACCATCTACCAAACACCCTCAGAGTACCACAAGGCTCTATCCTACGGCCCTTGCTGTCCTCCATCGTCATTAACGACTGTTATACTATCATCCCAAATGCCAGCTGTATCCAATATGCTGTATACCCTACTCTGATCTGCTCAGCCACATCTCCAGTAGAGTTATGGTCAGCTACCCAGACCACCTGTAATACAATAGCAAACTGGCTTTCTGAACGCCGTCTGCTCCTACATCCCAATCAAACTGGACTGCTGTTATTCCACAAACACGTAGGTCTACCACGTTCACCGTTACCATAACATCAACCGATGGCACAATACTCTACCCTGACCCATCTCAACAACTATTAGGTGTCATCATAGACAATAACCTCATATGTGACATACATGTTACCCAGATTAGCCAAGCCATCAATAGAAAGCTAGGGTCACTTTACAGAACTAAAGCCTTCCTAGCCCCTCCAGCTAGAGGTGCCATAGCTCGCTCACACCGTGTTGCAGCCCTTCTGTATGCATCCCCTCTACTCTCACATATGAACAAGACTGTCCTTAACAAGCACTGGATTTGCTACAACCACATTGCCAGGTTTGCCACTGGCCCGCCTGGTAGGACACATCATTGCATCAATCTAAATCAGCTTGGTTGGCTTGCAATACCCAGCCTAAAACAGTATAACCAACTGATTATGGCCTATAAAATCCTGTATAATCCAGACAATACCCCTGCACTTAAATTACAATCACCCCCTATAACAATCCTAGACCGCTTCGAGCCTCTAACATTGTACTGCTTCAGACTAGCGAGTCTATTAACACAGCTGGTGATTCTGTCTTTGCAAATCCTGTACGTAGATCCTGGAACCCACTTCCAGCTGATATTACCCTAATGTCCACCTTAGGTCATTTAACAGTAGACCCAAACAACATTTGTCATGTAACTGGCTATGTCAGTGTATCAGGCCTGGCTAACTCGGATGTGTAACCTGTGTGAACCACTGTACTGTGTAAATACAATGTAATCCTGGCTTGTGCTCAGGTCTAACATTAACCTGTGGAACATGTTGGACCTGCTTACTTATGTAATCTCTGTACATAATCTGTTTGTACTATGTCATGCTAGTATTTTCTAATGCTGTATCTGCTACCCTCGTAGCTTGTCTCCACGGGCCTACCCTGGGAATGGACATGCATCCAGTTGGGCTATCCCAGTCAACATATGTAGGACAAATAAATATATCAATACATGATATTACAGTGACAACAATACCAGGCAGACATTGCCACACACTGACAGCATGCTGAACACACTGGGGCATACGTGGGGACTCAGACTAGCAGTCTGCCTGTGCATCACACACCTCCGCAGCTGGCACACAGGCATATGTTCCGTCGGAACACAGCACATGCCACACATGGAACGCACATCCCCTGTACCGCACACCCACAGCCTGTAGGGCTACACAACACACCTGCTACAGATGTGTCAGGTACCTGTCATGTGTGCTGCACTGGGGTCCCGCTCAACAGGCTGTATCTGGTGAAGGGCACAGTGATATGACTCAGGGGCACTATGGTCCACCACAGCACAAATGCATACAGGTCAGACAGAGGCATGGACAGATATGACTCACTCATTGACCATGCCAGTGTGGCTGCCTGGGACATACCTCCCTGGACTACATGATAGGGAACATAGAATGGATCTCTCAGCATTTGGCACAGGCCAGTATGAGCCTGATGTTAGTTGCCAACATACTCTCCCCAGGTATTCTACCACTATATGTGGGAAGGCTGTTGTATGTCTACATTATGCTCAGTCTCCACTGTCATTCATAGGGTATCCACTGGCTGTCAACATGTGCTTACATGCTAGGGAAGCCACATTGCTGTTCACGGGTCATCTTGCACGTGACACACATGGCCCGATGTATACTGGCAAGGCTCCTTGGTACACACATACTGCCTTATGCTGCAGGACATGGTTTACATAGCGACCTCCATGGGTATCACACAGGTTAGGATACTGACAGTGCTGCTACACAACTACAGCAGTGTACACCGGAGGATGCATGCACCGGACACTGCCCTCAGCACGGTGAACTGCAGTGTCTGTGCAGTACCAGATGCATGAGTCAAGGCTCACAGGTGTTACCCATCACTGACAGGCTATGACCTTACCATGCCTGTTGTCCCCTACACATGTAACACACATGGATAGGGGTGTGGTATCCCGAGTCAACACAGATACACACACCTCCAGGTTGTTGGCACAGCACAAACCATCAGGGCCTACTCAGGTGCAGCTGACAGTGTGTCGGACTGCCATCTGGTTCATAGCATGGCACACACAACCCTCACATACACAGGAAGACCACCTATCCTCCATAACAACACCGGCAATATGACAGTCCATGAACTGTGTTTATAAGGCCATACTGCATCCAGCCGAACATTGTGTGTGAGCATTGCTGTAGCTACAACACTCTAGTTGATGAGTTCACAGCATGTGGTCACCGAAATGCAGTGGAATGACATGTTACCACTACCACAACAGGTGGGAACATACAGCACCTGTACATTGACTACATGTACACTATATGGGCCAGACCAGATGTGTATCCCCTGCTGTAGGTCTTTCACCATAGACACCCACACTGTATAGGGACATACCACGTGCGGACCCTGCACAGTAGGACACACAGTCATATTGGTATACATTGCTAATACCATTTATCCACACAAAGCATGTGTCAGACATGGTAACTACTGCAGGTCACAGGTATTTCTGTGCATGTGTCACACACATACATCATGTGTGCAATGCCATTGCTGGGTTAGGCAATGGCATGCATTGGTATGTACACACACCTGTGCAAGGTCATACTGTGTGACACAACCACACGTGATAGTTGTGGGTTACCCAAACATGCCTATCTGTACTCTGACGATGGTAATAGACACAGTAGCAGAGCACACTATTGGCATTACTAGCCAACTAGCCCTGTCTGGCTGTGCTGATAGTGTGGTGACATCCCCTGTGTTTACTGGTGGGGTATGCAGCATCTGGTGTATAGTAGTATTTGCCAAAAGGATCTGTTCCCTCACACTTGCATTTACACACACCCTACTACCCCCACACACATGCAAACGTGCCATATGCAGGATTCATTCCCCTACCTACCTATGTCATGACACGTGGGAGGGACGCATTAGCAAAGCGCACTGTTCGGTTTACTAGATAGTTCCTCGTCTCCGGATATACTTAGAGGGTGCTGACAACATCAGTACTTTGAAAGGGTAATGTGCATCAGGTAGTGTGATCACCTGATTGCCAAAAATAACATGTCTTTCATACGGACATGCACACACACACACATGTATTTACAGGTTTCAAATTCCAACCTAATTACATTACGATACACAGGGGAAACACATTAGCAGAGCGTGCTATTCGCATTACTGGGAGGCTTCCCTTCTCCTGCTGTACTTATAGGATGCTGACATCATCTGTGTTAAGAAAGGGGCGTGTGCATCCTGTAGTGTGTTCTCCCAGTTGGCTAAAGGAACATTTCCCTCTCACACACACAAACCCCACTCACCCACACACACTGAGCATTTGCAGGATTCAAACCCCTACCTAACTATATTATGACACTTGAGGGTGACGCATTAGCAGAGCGCACTATCCGAATTATTGGGCAGCTGTTCTGCACCTGTAGTATTTCTAGGGTGCTGACATCTTAATTTCCACAGAGGTTTGTGGTTGTCGTACTACCTGTCAGGTGGGGGATAGCATGTATATGCATTTGCAGCCACCTACATCAGGGTCAGGTGTGCACATCGCACTGGCAGGTTAGGTTCTATACCATGCTTTGGGACCACAGGACCTGTAACACACAACACTACCAGTCCAGCACACCACACACACATCCGGGACACACACCTAGCTTCCCTGGGAACAGTGCCAGGATATGCAGGTATTCACATACACCGTTCCAGTTGTTAACATCAGGTACAGGCATATTGTGTGTGTGACCTACTCAGGCCTCTACCACTATACCCTACTGCCACTACAATTTGTGGGTCCATTTGCTATGACAGAACCACACACCACAGCCACATGGGTTAATACATATTGCACCTGTCCATCTGCAACGTGGGTACCCACTGTTCCACACCGGAGGTAGACCACCATTGTTGATACCTGCCCATGTCCACCTTTCCCTGGACATCCATATCACATCTCCACCCCCAGGCAAGGTTGTCACTGCACACAAACTGTGTTTAGCACATGCAGACTCTACACTTGTGTAGACTGGGGTGAATGACTTCAGAGGACCCATGCTGGAGGACTATACTGGCCACGCAGCATATTCCTTGACACCTGCATCCTATGAGCATGTGTACAGTTTGCATTGGTCATTCAGATATTGGCAAAGGCTCTTGCTACCCCCATAGTGCCTATGTTAGGCAGGGCTCAGATGACAAACCCACCTTCATAGGTGTCACAAGGGATACAAAACTAAGAGCAATGCTACCCAACGCCAGATATCTGCACCTCCAGATGCGTGCACCCAAAACACTCCTTGGCATGGAAAACATTGATATCTGTGCAGTTACAGATGCCTGGTTCAGGGCTACTGAGAGCACACCAGCACTACCGGGTTTAACCCGGTTGATTTCTTTGAAACAGTCACCAAGGCCATTGACGAAGGGAAGGTAGTTCACACAGCCTACCTGGACCTTGCAGACGCCTTCACAACAATACCCCACTTGGGCATTCTAGAGAAGGTCACCAGCTGAAATATAAGGCCCTATGTCACTAGATGGATTGCACAGTGGCTCAAGGACAGATACCACATGGTTAGCATTGCTGGAGCCATGCCAGACCCCACAACAGTTACAGGTTGTGTCCCACAAGGTTCAGTCCTGGGACCCTCTTGTTTGGTATATATTTCTTGGAGGTACAGGCCAACATGGACGGACTGTGGCTGTCCAGATATGCAGATGACTGCAAACAGGCCACTATAATCGCCTCTTCAGCTGACACAAGCATCCTCCAAAGGGGAATCATAGCAACAGACAACTTGTGCCAGAGCCATGGCCTTCTGCTGAACAGTGTTTAGAAAGGGGAATGTGCATCCTGTAGTCTGTTCACATAGTTGACAAAAGGGACATTGTTCTCACACACACTACCCCCCTCAGACAAACACACACACTTGCCATTCACAGGATTCAAACCCCTATCTAACTATGTTATGACATTTGAGACGGACACAGTAGCAGAGCGCGCTATTCACATTACTGGGAGGTTTTTTTTCTCCTGCTGTACTTATTGGGTGCTGACATCATCGGTGTTTGGAAAAGGAATGTGCATCCTGTAGTGTGTTGTCCTATTTGCCAAAAGGGGCATTTCCCTCACACACACACCCCTCAGACAAACACACACACTTGCCATTCATAGGATTCAAACCCCAATCTAACTATGTTATGACACTTGAGATGGACACAGTAGCAGAGCGCACTATTCGCATTACTGGGAGGTTTCTTTTCTCCTGCTGTACTTATTGGGTGCTGACATCATCGGTGTTTAGAAAGGGAATGTGCATCCTGTAGTGTGTTGTCCTATTTGCCAAAAGGGACATTTCCCTCACACACACAAACCCCCCTCAGACAAACAGACACACTTGCCATTCACAGGATTCAAATCCCTATCTAACTATGTTATGGCATTTGAGACGGATGCAGTAGCAGAGCGCGCTATTCACATTACTGGGAGGTTTCTTTTCTCCTGCTGTACTTATTGGGTGCTGACATCATCGGTGTTTAGAAAGGGAATGTGCATCCTGTAGTGTGTTGTCCTATTTGCCAAAAGGGACATTTCCCTCACACACACCTCAGACAAACACACACACTTGCCATTCACAGGATTCAAACCCCTATCTAACTATGTTATGACACTTGAGACGGATGCAGTAGCAGAGCGCGCTATTCGCATTACTGGGAGGTTTCTTTTCTCCTGCTGTACTTATTGGGTGCTGACATCATCGGTGTTTAGAAAGGGAATGTGCATCCTGTAGTGTGTTGTCCTATTTGCCAAAAGGGACATTTCCCTCACACACACAAACCCCCCTCAGACAAACACACACACTTGCCATTCACAGGATTCAAACCCCTATCTAACTATGTTATGACACTTGAGACGGATGCAGTAGCAGAGCACGCTATTCGCATTACTGGGAGGTTTCTTTTCTCCTGCTGTACTTATTGGGTGCTGACATCATCAGTGTTTAGAAAGGGAATGTGCATCCTGTAGTGTGTTTTCCTATTTGCCAAAAGGGACATTTCTCTCCCGCAGACTTACACACACACCAACCCCACTCACGCACACTGAGCATTTGCAGGATTTGAAACCCCTACCTAACTATGTTATGACACTTGAGACGGACGCATTAGCGGAGCGCACTACTCGGATTACTGGGAAGTTTTGTTTCTCCTGCTGTACTTACAGGGTGCTGACATCATCTGTGTTTAGAAAGGGGAATGTGCATCCTGTGGGGAGGCAGACACCAAGCACACTCTGGCTAAGCTGTCATTCCCTAGGGCAAACAGCCTAGTGTTGACCTCTACACCCATATGTTTAATTGTCAAATGCACATTATTTGTTGCTGATAGACTGTTTGCACATCTTTATTGCCATAGCATTCCCTGTTTGTATGAACAACTTGTGCATCTGTGGAAGATGTTTGCATATGGGAGGGATCCACTATATCACGTATGTCTCTGTAGTCATCTAGCTGTGTGCACTGGGCAGACTGCTATAATGTGGTTGGTTCCTGGATTACAACATAACAATACCAGCTATGTGTGTCCAACTGCTACACCGAGATTTGGCCTAAGTGTGTGAGCATGCCCAGTTCAGCCTTCCCATGGCATGTTGTCAATGTGTGTGAGCATGCCCAGTGTGAGCATTCCATATGTTAAGACTCTGCAGCCCACCACATTTGTGGATGGGTGTGAACTTCAACAACTATCACCCGTTTATGGTTGTGTGTTGTGTGTCATGTTTTGTGTAGTTACGGTACAACTGCTTTGTGTGTGAACACAACAGGGTTATACTGTGCCTGCAGTGTTTGCATGGGATACTTTGCATACAGTTGTCAACATCCTTTCACACTGACCTAACACTGTAGTACTGTATTGTGTACTGGTAGTGCTTTGACTGTGGTGGGCAGTATCCTAGGCTTTACTGCTATCACTGCTTTACATTTCGATAGTGGGCACAACAGCCTGGTTATGGGCCAGTTGTGTACATCTGACCATGTTGCATTCTGTTCAGATATGAACTACTTAAACCAGGCTTGTCCGACATTGGTAGTGTATTCCACAACATAGGTGTACATTTGCAAACACTAGTGATGTGCCCTAGTCCATGTGTAATGCTAGTTGGAGAGTATGTTTGTCCTTCAACACACATTGTAAGTGGAGTTTGCCATGACATATGTCATGGTTAGTATACTGTGCCTCTGTCTACCTGTGACATGACAGTGGTACTTGAAACACAGGGATAGAACAAAAAGTTCTCAGAAGCAACAAAAGTCACAGAAACGTCAATAGTTTTTAATGAAGCTTCCGGGCTCTCAACCCTTCATCAGCATACATAGTATCAAATACTTTACATTTAAATAGAGGTAACAGTTAAGAACATATGACCAAACCAACCAATAGAATTCAATCAATTCAAAAACAAAACATAAATACTTTGTAAAAATACAAGGAAAAATTTTTCATTAAAAAATGTATATATAATAACAACTTTAAAACATTCCAAATCCATAATAACCTATTTATTTCTTAATTCTATCTACAGCTATTGTATTCTATAAATTACTCATCTGTTGTCTCAATAATATAGGTTTTATGCTGATGGCATTGTTTAAACCTGGAGTGGTATCTGCATGTAGCCTTATTATCCACTCTAGTTCCTTTATTTCTAAAAGATTGTTGACATCACCCCCCCTCATACCCACTTGTACAATGTCAATACATCTAAATTTAAAACTGTGCTTGTTGTATTCTGATATGTGTTTAAATAGAGCATTGGTCTGTATCTGTCTATTGATTTCAGACCTATGCTCTATAATCTGATCTTTAGCCTTCCGTAGTCTTACCTACATAGAAGGCATCACACATCGTGCGTGTGAGTATACCAGTTTCGTAGTGTTACAATTTGCGGTACAATTGAAATAAAACAATTTAAAAGTAACTGGATGCTTAAAATAGGGATCTACTTGTAAAATATCTCCACAACATGTACAGCTATAACATTTGTGTGTGCCTAATGTTTTGTGCAATGAAACTGGTTGTTTTACAAAATCCTTATAGCACAACATACTCTTTAAAGCCTGATGATTTCTATATGCAAATCTTGGTTTAGGGCCAACTAACAGATTTAATTCTGGCATGGCCATCAAAATTGGCCAGTTCTTTTCAATTATTTTACATACCTCTTTTGTGTGGGCAGAGTATGTGGTTACATATCTCAACAGTACATTTTTCTACGTAGAAGTGGATAACTCATCACTACTGTGTGTCTTATTGTTCAAAAATATTGGTTTGTATTCTTTTTTTCTACCATGTGTTACTAATTCAATATTAATATTAATAAGGCGCTCCGCATATCCACTTTTCTTAAATTCAATTTTCATCACATCTATTTCTTTCTTATAGACTTGTTCATCTGTTGTCAGTCTGCTCAATCTTATAAATTGAGACTTCATTATACCTTTAAATACATGTGGTGGGTGCATACTAGTGCTTTCCAAATATCTTATTGTATGTACATCCTTCCTATGCACCCTAGTTTGTATTGTTTCATTTTGCTTATATAGCTTAACATCTAAAAATACCATTTCATTTGGTGAGGAACACATTTTAAACTTAAAAAAGCTTGTTGTGTTATTAATGTATCTAACAAACTCATCCAGTTCTTCTCCTGTACCTTCCCATATGAAGAAACAATCGTCCACAAATCTAACATAACTTTTCACATATTTACATAATATATTACTAGACTCTAGTATAAACTCTTTCTCCCAGTTATATAATACCAAGTTAGCAAAGGTATTAGCAACTGACGTCCCCATAGCAACTCCTGTTAATTGCTTATAGGGGACGTCATCAAAAATAAAAATATTGTTTGACAATGTTAGATGTAAAAGTGAACATATATTCTCCACTTCGCATGGTAGTTTAGTCGAGCCGCTAAGTAAGAGTCTCCTTATTGCCTCTACACCATAGTCAATAGGTATGACGGTGAATAAAGACTCTATATACAAAGTAACAAAGATGTAATTAACAGAAGCATTTTTATACCATATACTTAGTTTTTCCAAAAAATGTGCACTATCCTTTATTATGCTATCACATTTAGGAAAAATAACAGCCAATACTGTTTGTAGATACTTGGATATAGGTTCGGTTATCCATCCCGTACCTGAGGCTATGGGTCTCAATGGTGGATCATAAAGAGATTTATGCAACTTAGGTATTCCATATATTTGAGGAACCTTGGGACAAGGGATGGAAAAATAATTAAACAAGTCTATTGAAATTTCATTGTTCAATTGCATGTCATATATAACCATATTCACTTGTGTTACATGACTTTTTACGTCAAGATTAGCTATCTTTTTAAAAGTGCTAGTGTCAGAAAGAAAGATGTTAAACTTACTTGTATAGTAGTCTTTGTCCATAAGGACAGTCGCCCCTCCCTTATCAGCTTGTTTAATAATTATAATGAAATGGTATTTTTAGATGTTAAGCTATATAAGCAAAATGAAACAATACAAACTAGGGTGCATAGGAAGGATGTACATACAATAAGATATTTGGAAAGCACTAGTATGCACCCACCACATGTATTTAAAGGTATAATGAAGTCTCAATTTATAAGATTGAGCAGACTGACAACAGATGAACAAGTCTATAAGAAAGAAATAGATGTGATGAAAATTGAATTTAAGAAAAGTGGATATGCGGAGCGCCTTATTAATATTAATATTGAATTAGTAACACATGGTAGAAAAAAAGAATACAAACCAATATTTTTGAACAATAAGACACACAGTAGTGATGAGTTATCCACTTCTACGTGTAGAAAAAATGTACTGTTGAGATATGTAACCACATACTCTGCCCACACAAAAGAGGTATGTAAAATAATTGAAAAGAACTGGCCAATTTTGATGGCCATGCCAGAATTAAATCTGTTAGTTGGCCCTAAACCAAGATTTGCATATAGAAATCATCAGGCTTTAAAGAGTATGTTGTGCTATAAGGATTTTGTAAAACAACCAGTTTCATTGCACAAAACATTAGGCACACACAAATGTTATAGCTGTACATGTTGTGGAGATATTTTACCAGTAGATCCCTATTTTAAGCATCCGGTTACTTTTAAATTGTTTTATTTCAATTGTACTGCAAATTGTAACACTACGAAACTGGTATACCTCACGCAATGTGTGATGCCTTCTATGTAGGTAAGACTCTTGCCAAGGCTAAAGCGATTATAGAGCATAGGTCTGAAATCAATAGACAGATACAGACCAATGCTCTATTTAAACACATATCAGAATACAACAAGCACAGTTTTAAATTTAGATGTATTGACATTGTACAAGTGGGTATGAGGGGTGATGTCAACAATCTTTTAGAAATAAAGGAACTAGAGTGGATAATAAGGCTACATGCAGATACCACTCCAGGTTTAAACAATGCCATCAGCATAAAACCTATATTATTGAGACAACAGATGAGTAATTTATAGAATACAATAGCTGTAGATAGAATTAAGAAATAAATAGGTTATTATGGATTTGGAATGTTTTAAAGTTGTTATTATATATACATTTTTTAATGAAAAATTTTTCCTTGTATTTTTACAAAGTATTTATGTTTTGTTTTTGAATTGATTGAATTCTATTGGTTAGTTTGGTCATATGTTCTTAACTGTTACCTCTATTTAAATGTAAAGTATTTGATACATGACAGTGGTACCCAGGTTAAATCTACCATCTCCCATCCACTCATCTGGATTCCTATTGAGGTAGATTGATATGTGACTCTATGGGTAGCCTGTGCTGGGGGTGTCTTCTGTGTTATGGAGCACGCAGTACAGCTTGTCCTATGTAAGTCAGTGCTGGGGTTCAGGTCTCTCATGTGCATAGCTCACTGCCAGTCAAATTGTACAAGATGCAGCATGTTTATTGATGCCAGCAACACAGGCAACACATGGCATCTGGGCAAGCTCTTTGATACTCCTGATGAGGTAGTGTTGGGGACTTTACAGTTGATGGAGGTGTCTGCTGAGGTACATCCCACAGGGGCGATTGTAGTCAATTGTACCGCTGATGATGGATGACTGCAGAGCCACAATGACCTCCCCTTATCTAGATCTGACAGCCTTCGTGTTTAGGTGGGTATATGGTATGTTCCTGTAAACACTACAGCACATGTTTGTCCAATGCAGGATATCTATCACCTTGTGTCCCCAGGTCTCTCATTACATGTTAACTACATCATGGGTTAACACATATGTGGTAATTGGTGGGCACTTACTGTATATCCACGGGGGTTGACTATACACGATTCTGCACTTAGCTTGCTGACATGGCACCAGTTTTCTGTTTCTATGTGGCCCTTTTGTGGGATGCTTGTGTCAGCTGGTGGATCATATGTGGTGAGCAGTTTGTAGTCCTCTGCAACCATGTTCGGACACAGTCCTTCCATGTTTGCCTGTACCTATGGGACATATATACCAGACGGGGGAGATCCCAGGACAAAGCCTTGTGGGATGCCAGTTAGATCTGGTTTGTAGTCTGACATGGCTGCAGCATGTCTGACCATGTCTGTTCTGTCCTTGGTCTGGTTTGCAACCCCTCTACTGACATGTGGGTTTATATTTAAGCTGGTGAGCCTATCTATAATGAACACGTAGGGTATTTTATAGAAGCCTTTGCAAGGTCCAGATACACTGTGTGGAGCACATTGCCCTCATCAATGACCTTAATGGCTGTTTCAATTGAGTCAAACATGGTTAGGGGCAGGATCTGCACTTGGGTGGGCCACACTGGGTTGGGTCCGGTGTCAGTAGGTCCCCAATATCTTTATGTCTGTGGTACATGCTGATCCTTTCCATAGCTGTGCAAACCGAGCTTCTCAGGATTCTGGGGTAGTACTGTTCAGTATCCATTCAGGCAACACCTTTGTTGAGAAGGACCACTGTTGTTGTACACTGCTCTTTGGGTACATATTCTGTGGTAAGGCTGACATTGAGCAGTAGTGTGGTTTTGCATTCCATTCATCTTGGAGTCCATGTTGCACTAAGCCCAGGACATCATCTCATACCATTGCTGCTGTGTGTTTTGCTTTGTAGATGTTGGCTGTTACCTCAGCATCTGCAATGTCAGGGGGCCAGCAGTCTGCTGGGATAGATATTCTGCATTCGGGGGGGGGGGGGGGGTTTGCACTGCACCTGTCAGGATGTATGTTGGCAGTATGTGTGTGTGTTTGTGATATTTGTGTGGTTCAGGGCATATCTGTGAATTCCCAATATGGTTCCTACCATCAGTTGTGAAAGCCTTGGGATTATCCTTAGTGTCCTGTACAATTTGTATCTTCATAGGTTCATAGGGTAATACTAGGCTATCCACCCTGGGCATTTGTTAGCCTAGCCAGAGTGTGTGTGGCTTTTGACACCCCTTGCTATGTGCATATTATGGCCATTTATGTTTTGCTTGGCTGTGCCTCTGTCTGGCCAAACTGGGATGGATCCAAAGTCTGCAAATTCCCTATGTCTTTATTTGTGAGGTCCATTACATCACAAGATGGGTTGCAAACTGGCTGAGTGACAGAACCCACAGGGTCAGAGTTGCTGGCGCCATGTCAGACTCAAAGCCTGTCACAAGTGGTGTACCACAGGGCTCAGTCCTGGGCCCACTCTTGTTTGGCATCTACTTTTCCGAAGTACAAGCAAACACAGGAGGGTTATGGCTGACAAAGTTTGCAGATGACTGCAAACTGGGCGCCATAGTAGAAAACACATCTGACACAGATATCCTTCAGAAGGGTCTCACAGAAACGGATAACTGGTGCCAGAGCCATGGCCTAAAGTTAAATGCCAAGAAATGCATAGTCATACCCTTGGGAAAAACAAGGTTACCCCTAGCTACCAAATAGGTGGCAATCCACTGAGCACAGAAGAAGTTATCAGGGACCTGGGGACCCAGGTTGATAGTAGTCTGTCATTCGACACCCATGTAGCTAAAGTAGTTAGGAAGACCTTCTACATTGCCCACCTTATCATGAAGGGATTCTCATCTAGATCAAGGAGGTCATAGTCTCCCTATACTCATCACTCATCAGACCAATGATTGAGTACAATGCCCCATTCGGAATGTATCTGACCCGACACTTGCAGCAGCTGGAGAGGCCACAAAGTTCCTCACCAAAGGATAAAGGGTCTCAAACATCTGTCCTATGCTGCCCGACTGAAAGAACTCCAGCTCTATTCAGTCGCACCTTGCTCAGAGGTGACCTTTGCCTAACATACAAGGCCATGTCAAACCCAGATTTGATGAATATGCTTCACCTCAAAAATCTAGATCCGTCAGAGCCACAAGGCGGAGACTTAAACCTCGACACGGCTATTAATAGGACATGCTGGAGGGATAGATTCATCACCCAAAGACTCCCTATGCTGTGGAATAAAATCCCGGTATATGTGAGGCAGAGCACCTCGCTGGCCTTGTTCAAGAGAAATCTTGACCAATGGATGGGAGATCGCAGATATACCCCAGGGATTACCTCAGTGTCACTGCTCGACAGAGGCACAGCAAAATAATGGGTATAGTTTCCCATACTAAAGGGGTGGCGTAAGCCACAAAACTATGGGCTAGGCTTGTAAATGCCCTCGGGCAGATAGCCTAGTATGAACCTATGAACCTATGAACCTATGACATGACACAGTGAAGACCCCCCAGTGTAACTCTACAATCATCCATCCACTTGGCAAGATTCCTGTTGAAGAGTGTCAGTGAGGGGCTCTGCCTAACATGGAATGGGATTGTGGTCCAGGGTGTGGGGAGCCTCTGGATTATGTATCTGTCCCACCAGCACATCCTATTTCATTATTTGTTGAGGTTGACATCTCTCCCTCTCACAGCTCCGATGGATTTGTGTTTTCTAGGGTGGGGCATGTCCATTACTCCTGTGTTGGGCATGGCCTCCTACAACAGGCATGCAATGCCTCTGTGTAGGCCGTATGTGTCTGGATTCAGCTGGGGTGTCTACAGCCAGGCAGCATATGACATATATTTGTGACCCTTTATCCTATTGGTGAGGTACCTTTGAGGTCTTTCTAACTGCTGCAGGTGTCAGGTAAGATACATCCCATATGAGGCATTGTACTGGATTATGGGTGTGATTGGAGAAAAGTATAGGGGCACAATGACCTCTGTTGCCGTAGATGTGACTCCTTTCCTGCTACGGTGTCAAATGTAGACAGTCTTCCTAGCCACATCGGAATGTATCTGACCCGACACTTGCAGCAGATCCATTGCCTTATTAGGAAGGAGGGAAGTTTCTTTGCTTACCAGTGGGAGTGGGAAGCACTGAGCGGCCTTTTTGTCCGATTTGGTGAAGTTTCAGCCAGAAACTAGTAGTCCATTGGTCGTTTTGGGCCAATTCCTAGCTCCCTTCAGCCCCTGCTATAAAACACGCTAAACTGTACTGCTGATCTAACCAGCATATCCTATAACTGAAAAGTTCATCTCTACTTGATTCCCAAGTAGACTATTCTCTATCTGTAAAGCCTAGCACTTACTCCTACAGTACTTGCACCTTGATAAAGCACTCTTATTATAGATAGTACCCCACCAGCCTAAAACCCACTTCCCCGGAGTCCTTTGAAAGTTCTTTATCTACTACTTCTAGTATGTCGAGGATCAGTTGCTAGTGTCCTCTCCAGCTCAACTGGTGAACCTGGGAATATTGAGGCAATGTTACAATTGCCTCATGTACCTGAACAATCCTCTCCTTCTCCCACAAAACACAAATACATGTGAGAGATGCAACTATACGGCCAAACTGGAGGCTGAGCTCTCTCAACATAGGACTGGCAAGACCAGACAGGAGGAGAAGGCAACCACACACAATACATACCCAGTCACACATGGTACCATCACAACTTCAAATCATACACATACTCACACAAAGACATACTGGAGGCTCTGATCAAAAATTTACCAAAACAGCAGAGGCCACCAAAGCAGACACCCAAACAACTACCACCTCACGACCCAACACATGCAACACATAGACCACACAGTCAGAGTGTCAAACAGTCACAGCCCTTAAGGCCAAACAAAATGCCAGACACACTTGTCATTGGTAATTCCATAGTCAGACACACTGGCGTCCCACACACCAGACTGAGTAAGGAGAAGGTCACAGTAAGCTGCCTGTCGGGCTAGAATCCGCCACATAGCAAGCACTCAGGTCTCTCAACAGCAGGTACAAGTGCGACTCAGTCATTGTCCACGCTGGTGTCAACGACCTGAGATGTACCTCCTTGGACTACATGAAAGGGACGTCGAGGAGCTCTCTGATTATGTAGCCCAGGCAGGTATGACCCTGACCTTGAGCAGTATCCTACCTTCACCTAGAATGATGCCACAATACAGTGATAAGATGATCAGCTTTAATAATTGGCTTAAATTCTGGTGTCATTCAAAGGGGATCAATGTCTGTCTGCCTGGGATGACATGCTGGACAAGCCACGCTGCTTCGCAAGCGGCGGCTTGCACCTGTCACCCCTGGGCTTCCGGATATTGGCAAAGGCTCTTGCCACCCCCATAGTGCCTTTTTTAGGCAAGGCTCAAATTCTAAACCTACCACCCTAGATCACCTAAAAGGAAAAAAACTAAGGGTAATGCTGCTCAATGCCAGAAGTCTCAATCTCAAGATGCACGCACTCGAGGCCCTTCTCAATATGGAGAACATCGATGTCTGTGCTGTGACAGAAACCTGGTTCAAGGCTCCTGAGAGCACCCCAGCACTAACAGGTTTCACCTCATATCATACGTTCCGGCCCCAAAATCCGGACAACACCAAGAAAGGAGGGGTGTCCATATTCATAAAGGACACCCACACCTCAAGGTTGGTGGCAACGCACGATGCATCGGAGACCATCCAGGTGCAATTAACCATAGGCAAGACTGCTCTGCAATTTGTAGCATGTTACAGGCCACCCTCTCAAACTCAGGAACCTCACATGGCCTTCCTGAAAACATTGGAGGGATAAATGTATCTCCAAACACCATCATACTAGGTGACTTCAACTACCCTAATATAGACTGGGAACACTACTCAAGCCCGAACACTCTAACCCAAAGATTCCTGGAGTTCATAAACTCAAATGCCATGGAACAACTAGTCACCATCCCCACAAGAGGTGAAAACATACTTGATCTCATCATCACGAACATGGGATCAAAATGTTCAACACCGGAAGTATACCCCTCACTGGTGAGATCAGATCATAAACTAATCTCGCTGGAGGTCCTCATCCCGCCCCCACCTGAAACAAAAAAGACCACAGTGAAAAACTTCTCAAAAGCCGATTTCACAGTTCTAAAAACTAGTGTGGTCTCCTTTAAGGCCCCTGAGCCAGTGGTAAACATTACTCAAACCGCTGAATCACTTACAAATGCCTTCTACCAGCACCTACAGGACTGCATGGATCAGGCAATCCCAAACAAAACTAAGACTCTCTGTACCAAAGGCAAGCGTCCAGTCTGGTGGACCCCAGCCATAAACAAGCTCTACAACAAAAGGAGGAAGCTACTACAAGATAGAGCAAAATCCTTGAAAGGTAAGACACCTTTGATCATTATAAGTACAAAACTAAGAGCTCTCATAAAATCATCAAAGGCAAATTTTGAGAGAAAAATCGCCAAAGACTCTAAAGACAATCATAAGGCCTTCTTTAGCTATGTTAGAAACCTAGGAGGAAACTCCCAGATATGCTCAGAATTAGTTCAAAATGATGTGAAAATTACTGAACCTACACACATTGCTAACATACTGGCTGACAGGTTCAGTGCAAACTCCCCCTCCCCAAAGGAGAGATATCTATTCCAGAGGATGGTAGCCGCCCAAACATCTCCAACGCCCAGGTGAGAACTGCCCTCACTAAGGCAAAAAGCACAGCATCCATGGTGTCCCCGGCTATGTGCTTCATGAACTCAACGAGGAATTAAACCCACAGTTAGGACAGCTGTTTAATCTTAGCCTGACCTCAGGATACGTACCCAAAGAGTGGCGCATGGCGACTGTGGTCCCACTTCATAAGGGCGGTGCCTCCACAGACCCTGGAAATTACCGCCCCATTAGCTTGACAAGCCTTATCTGCAAAGCCATGGAGAGGATCATAATGGAACTCATAAATAAAGACATAGGGAACTTGCAGACTTTAGATCCAACCCAGTTTGGTTTTGTCAAAGGCAGATCCTGCCTCTTAAACTTGGTTGACTTTTTCGAGACAGTCACCAAGGCCATTGATGAGGGAAAGGCAGTCCATACAGCCTACCTCGACCTGGCAAAGGCCTTGACACAATACCCCACTCAGGTATCATCGAAAAACTCATCAGCTTGAATGTAAACCCATACATCACAAGATGGGTTGCAAACTGGCTAGCGACAGAACCCACAGGGTCAGAGTTGCTGGAGCCATGTCAGACTCAAAGCCTGTCACAAGTGGTGTCCCACAGGGCTCAGTCCTGGGTCCACTCTTGTTCGGCATCTACTTTTCTGAAGTACAAGCAAACACAGGAGGGTTATGGCTGACAAAGTTTGCAGATGACTGCAAACTGGGCGCCATAGTCGAAAACACATCTGACACAGATATCCTCCAGAAGAGCCTCACAGAAACGGATAACTGGTGCCAGAGCCATGGCCTGAAGTTAAACGCCAAAAATGCATAGTCATACCCTTGGGAAAAACAAGGTTACCCCTAGCTACCATATAGGTGACAATCCACTGAGCACAGAAAAAGTCATCAGGGATCTGGGGACCCAAGTTGACGTAGTCTTTCGTTTGACACTCATGTTGCTAAAGTAGTTAGGAAAACCTTCTATATCGCCCACCTGATCATGAAGGGATTCACATCTAGATCAAGGGAGGTCATCGTCCCCCTGTACTCATCACTCATTAGACCTATGATTGAGTACAATGCCCGTTCGAATGTATCTGACCAGACACCTGATGCAGCTTGAAAGGCCCCAAAGTTCCTCACCAAAAGGATAAAGGGTCTCAAAAATATGTCTTATGCTGCCCGACTGAAAGAAGTCCAGCTTTATTCAGTCTCATACCGCTTGCTCAGAGGTGACCTTTGCCTGACATATAAGGCCATGTCAAACCCAGATTTGATGAATATGCTTCACCTCAAAAAATCTAGATCCCTCAGAACCACAAGGGCAGGAGACTTAAACCTTGACACGGTTATAAATAGAACGTGCTGGAGGGACAGATTCATCACCCAGAGACTCCCTATGCTGTGGAACAAAATCCCGGTACATGTGAGGCAGAGCACCTCGCTGGCCTTGTTCAAGAGGAATTTTGACCAATGGATGGGAGATCGCAGATATACCCCAGGGATTACTTCAGTGTCACTGCTTGACAGAGGCACAGAAAAATGATAGGCATAGTTTTTATTCAAACTAAAGGGGTGGCGAAAGCCACATAACTATGGGCTAGGCTTATAAATGCCCTTGGGCAGATAGCCTAGTATGAACCTATGAACCTATAACAGGTTACTGTCCACGTGTGTCCCTAGGTCCCTGGTTACTCTTTCTATACATACTGGTTTACCACCTATGTGGTAATTTGTGGTACCTTGTTTGTTATTTGGTGGGACATTCATACTGTCCATTGTCTTCAGGACGGCTAGGTGGGGTTATTGTGTGTGAGAGTGCAGTCTGTAGCATGCTACAGACTGCACAGCAGTCTTGCCTACAGTTAGTTGCACATGTGTGTACTCCAATGCCATGTGCATTGTCAGTTACCTGGACGTATGGGTGTCTGTGCTGACTATGGATACTCACCCTCCTTTTATGTTTCGTTCCAGGGTTTGGGGCCATGACACATGATACGTGGTATAACCTGGTAGTGCTGGTGTGCTGTCAGGAGGCTTGCAGCAGGTTTCTGTCACTGCACAGACATCGATGTTCTCCATTCTGGGGATGGCCTCGGGAGCATGCATTTTGGGGTGTACACATCTGGCATTGGTCAGCATTTCCCTTATGTTTCTTCCCACTTATGTTTTGTAGGGTGGTGGGTCAGTCTTTTCAGCCTTGCCTACGAAAGGCTCTATGGAGGTGGCAAAGGCCTTATCCAACATTCAGACGCCCAGGGGTAGCAGGTGCAGGCCATCCCAAGGACAGCTGCATGGCTTGTCAAGCATGACATCCCAGGCAGACAGACATTGCATCCCCTTGGAATAACACCAGTAAGTGTGCTACTTGCTATGACTGATCATTCCGTGTTTGTACTGTGGCATGACTCTTGGTAAGGGTAGGATGCTGCAAACGGTGAGTGTCATACCGGCCTGGACTACATAATCAGATAGCTCATCTATGTCTCTTTTCCTGTAGTCTAGGGTGGTACATCTCAGGTCATTCACACCAGCATGGACTATGACTGCATCATATTTCTACTTGCTTTGGAGTGACCTACATACTTCTGTTATGTGGCATATTGTGGCAGCCTACAGGCAGCTTACTGTACCCTTTCCCTTGTTCAGTCTGGTGTGCAGGACAGCAGTGTGTCTGACTTTGGAGTCACCTATTACAACTGTATCAGGCATGTTGTTTCTCCTTCTGGCCTGTGACTGTTTGGCACACCAGCTTTGTGTGCTATGTGTTGCATGTGCTATGTTTGGAGGCTGTTTGATTGGGTGTCTGCTTTAGAGGCCTCTGTTGGTGTGCTGTGTTTGTAATTTGTGCCTCTGGGAATGTTTGTCTGTGTTTATGTGTTTGGTTTGCAGTTGTGATAGGTCTATGTGGGACTGTGTTTGTGGTGTGTGTGATTACCTTCTCCTACTGACTTGTTTTGGGAGTACTGAGTTGAGGGAGCTCAGCCTCCGGTTTGGATGGATGGTTGCATCTCTCACATATTTTTGTATTTCTTGGGTGGAGTTGGGGGTTGTCTGTGTACTTGGGGCAGGTGTGACATTGCCTCGGGATTCACAGATTCCACTTGTTGTGGCTGGCCTTAGTGGATTGCATGTGTGGACAGATTTTATTGCCATACTACTGATCTATGCTTACTTCATTGTTTATGTTTGCTCTATCATGTAGTAGCTTCCTCGTTCTCTTGCATGTTTTGGTTATGGCTGGTGTCCACCATGCCAGATTTAGGCACTGTGTCTTGTTTTAATTTAGGACTGCATAATCCAAGCATTCCTGGCAGTGTTCATGGAATGGCTGTATTACAGGTTCTGAGGTGTGGCCCATATTTTGCACCTGCACGGGACCTTTAATGGATTCCACATCAGTTTGGAGGAGTGCAGATATTGCTTAACACATGTTTTCCACTGTGGTTTCCCGGCCAGGGACTGTGGTCAGGTTTTGTATATCCAGTGTGATTACTCTATGGTCTGGTTTTACCAGTGAGCAATACACTTCTCATCTTGACATCCAGTACCCATGTTGCTGATTATTACATCCGGTATGCTTACCCCTCTTGTGGGAGTGGTACGTTGTTCCTGGGCCTTTTGGTTTGTGGATTCTATGAACCTTTGTCTGACACTGTTGGAGCTAGTATAATGTTCCAAGTCTATGTCTGGGTATTTGCAGTCACCCAATATAATGTGGGTTGGAGGACTTGATATATTCATGTATTCCAGCATAGGCCAGATGCGGTTCCTGGTGTTGGGACAGTAGTCTGTAGCAGGCTATAAACTGGGGGGCAGTTTTAGCCACTGTTACTTGAGCATGGCTAGTCCATGCTGTTTTTTGTTGTGGCACCGACATGGGGGTGTGGTTATCCTTGACAATTCTTGCTAGTCACCCTCCTTTTGTAGCTTGTTCCAAGTTTTGCGGCTGTACAGCACAGTATGAGGTGTAACCTGGTAGTGTTAGGGTGCTGTTGTGGGCCTGGCCTCAGTTTTCTGTTACAGCACAGTTATCAACATTCTCCATACTGGGTGAGTCCAGACTGCATGCATCTTGCTGTTTCAACTTATCCATTATCTTATTCTTATCCCTTCTGGTACCTATGGATATAGGTTTGTCTTTTGAGCCTTACCTATTCAGGGCACACTGTGGGTGACGACAGCCTTTGCCAGTATCCATACGGCCTGCACTGATAGGTGCACGCCAGTCCTAGCAGGTGGTGCATCATGCCATGCTCAGCATGTCATCCCAGACTGGCACACATTGGGTCCCCTTTGACTAACTGCGATACTTCAGTCAATTGTTGCACTTGATCATCTCGTTGTCATGTTGTGGCATGATGCTTGGTGAGGATAGGATGTTAGTCAGGGTCCTCAGGTGTGCATATAGTACTTGGTGTTACATTACTTGACACATAGCATTCATGCCTCAGGTGGTGCAGCAGGGCTGCCTCTGTCGGATGCATATTACACTTCCCTGTACATGTTTGAGAGCAGGTTGTGTCATGTTAGGCATCCCTGTTACTATATGAGTGAGTCAGAGAGGGGTATCATTCCCAAGGTTCCTACTGAGCCAATGTATGTGCTATCGTTGCCTCTTTGCCAAGGCCAGGGCATACTGGGCACGCCTCCTTCTGCCTACTGGGACAGGCTCAGGTTGTTCCTCCTCCGAGTCACGCTCTGCCTGTGCTGGCCTTGGCAATGGTGGGGGGCTGTTTGGCCCGGCCCTATGCTGGTCCTGCTGCAGCTGTTTTCGCAAGATCATATTATGTAGCATAGCACATACCATGACAATTTGGGTACATGTAGTTGGTGTGTACTGCAAGGCTCCACCAGATGTGTCCAGACACCGGAACCGTGACTTGAGCAGCCCAAACACATGCTCTATCACATTACGTGTTTGTGCGTGTGCCTCATTATGGCGTTCCTGTTCTGGTGTGTGTGCGTTTCTGATGGGTGTCATCAGCCACGGCTCCAGTGCATAACCTGCATCCCCCACTAGGTGTCCATGTGGGATGTCCCCATTGGCAAATGTCTGGTACAGCTGCGTCAGATGCCAGATGTGGGAATCGTGATAACTCCCAGGGCAGCCAGCACACACATTCATTATTATGCCCTGGGCATCACACATGACCTGGCAGTTGATGGAGAGGAAGCCCTTGCGGTTTATGTAGGCCCTACCCCGCTCTCCTGCTGGTGCTTTGATGCATATGTGCGTGCAGTCTATAGCACCCAGTACCTCAGGGTATTCCGCTATTTGCTGGAAGAGACGCATATTGCTGGCCAATACCTCACGGGCATTGGGGAAATATACATGATCACCGACATGTGCTGACATGGCATCCAGGAACTGGTGTAGTACCCTGGAGGCTGATGCCTGTGATATCCCCATCATATCGCCAGTTGGTCTCTGGAAGGTACCTGTTGCTAGTATTCTTAGGCCAACACATACCTTGGTTTCCACTGGGATGGGTTCCCCTCTGTTGGTTCTGTGTGTGAGGCGTGGCCTGCACAGCTCAACAATCTGCTGCAGGAGCTCTCTGTCCACTCTATAGCTCTACTATCTCCAGCTCATGTAACCCGTGGTAGGTGACCCTGGGCCTGTACACTCTTCTCCGTCTCCTCACTGTGGGTTGTCTGGCACCATCTGCATTGTCACCACCCTCAGCAAGTCGCCTATGTCTCATTATGACAGCTATGGCAGCCCCTAGCATTTCTGCTCTGAGTTCAGCTTTTTCAGTTTTCACTTCTATTAGCTTACTCCTGTTTTGCAGTGTCTCTTAATGACAACATCCTGCACTACTGTTTGCAGAGTTTTAAGTGCTGGGCTGGGCTACTAATTTGCCTGTGTAATTGCCTGCTTCTAATTATTTTCACCTGCTAGCTTCAGCAGTTATCCCTGCTAGCTTCCTATTAATTCTGTTGCTTCCTTTTTCCTCTCTGTTTCCTCAGGGGGGAGCAACTTGCATACTATCTGAAACATGCTCACAGTGGCTTAAACGCGCACACACGTGCTTACATGGTTAAGGATCTACTTATTCAGGTTTATACGCATGCACAACCGCGCAAACAGTGTTAAACATCTCCCAACACGCTCCCACATGCTCACACTGCCTTACACGTGCGCACACTGCCTTACTCGCGGTTCACTGCGCGCACACGTGCGCATGCACGGCCAGCAAGAAACTTTAGTGTAGGTAACAGTGTACACCTTCCATTTCTTGTCTTTCCATGACTTATCTAGTGGCACACCTCTTTCCATGATCTGTGCCTGTCATCTGTCATGTTACACTGGCCTCCAATGAACTGCGTTTCTTTCTACCATTCCCCCCAGTGATGTCACCTATCTCCTACTCTATTCCTCCCCTTTTGTATCTCTTACACTACTCAGGCCGTGCTCATTTGCTATGTGACTGTGGTATTCAGTATCCTAACCCTCATTTACATAAGATTGCCTACTAATGCTTAGTTACATGTCTTAGACTCAGCTTCCCCCCTTAGCAACCACTACACGGTGGCCATGTTGGTTTTGGTCTGCTGGTCCCTGCATTGTCATTCCATGTATTACATGAAACCCACATTTGTGGGTTTATACTCTTCTTTTTTATGCTTTTATACAGCGCAGCCCATTTGCATGGGGCTGCGCTGGGTTTAAACATCGGCGATTGCCGAAAAAAAAAATATTTTTAATATCTTTGCATCGGGTTATCTTGCCAATGGCCACATATTTGGCCATTGGCATGCTGCCTGATTCATATGCAACCTTTTTTGGGAGTTGACATCGCTCCGTTGTGGATTTTGCAGATATGTACTCAGTTGTCAACTGAGTACATTTCTGCAGCTAAAACGTCTCCTACACGGACTGGTTTCTGCTTCGTGGATCGCTAATATACCTCATTTGCATACCTTTCTAATGCATATGAGGTATTTAGCTTATCCACGCCCAGTCCGTGTAAGAGACGTTTTAGCTGGTCTCTTATACGGAGTTTAGGGCTGTTCCTGGATCGCGAGGCTTGCATGGAGTGTTGCACGTCTCTTACACTCCGTGCAAGCCTTCGTGAATCCTGCCCAATGTTTCCTACTTTGGGAATGTGCTACAGTTTGAAGATGAAACCATCACTGCTCTGCACAGATCTGCAGTGCTTAAAGTGTAATGGTCCTTAAAGATATAACCCTAAGTCAAAAGACTCTTAAACAAGTAAACAGCTTTCAAAATTCAAACCTGAAGCCCACAGGAGCCCCTGCCTAGGACTCAGGTACTATTAGTTGGGATTTGTTGGATTGTCCTGCTGGAGCATGCAGAGTCAGAGCTTCCAGTAAGACATTGCTTTTATTATTCTGACCTTGAAAGCTATTGATAAAGCACAATATATTTTAAGTGAAAATTAGCTAGGGTCTAGACTAGCTAATAGAGTTTGCTGAATTTTGCATGTCTGTTTAGAATTTTTTATTTTTTGTACAAGATTCTCCTGTTTACATATTTACTTTTCAAATGGAGTACTATATTTTAGTAAACACACACACACACACACACACACACACACACACACACACACACACACACACACACACACACACACACACACACACACACACACACACACATCTATCTATCTATCTATGTACATATGTGAATTATTTAAATGATTGATTGTGTGTTTAGGTTGACAGCTGCATAATCGACTGCATATATTCTATGAAGCAGTTGATCTGCAGGTGTGTGAGACTGCAGTATTCCCGGGGTTGTGAAATTTGCCCGTACCCCATGTTTGTATGATTTCAGAGTTAGTACATATAATTAGCAGAAGGTGAGGGACACAGCCACATGGCGATGCACATTTTGGTTGTTTTTAAAAGATTCAATTCTGCATGCTCCATCCCCAAGTCTTTTTCTTGGCACATACATACTGGTGTGATGAGTTTTATTTTTTCAGCCTTTTGTAGTTGATTTTTGAATGCGACTCTGGGTGATTTTGCGTAATATATATATATATATATATATATATATATATATATATATATATATATATATATATATATCTGTGTGTGTGTGTGTGTGTGTGTGTATTATTTATATATACATATATACATATAAACAGCAATGTGTGCTTTTGGTTAGTTTGAAAAGTCTGGCTGGTGGCACTGTTACTGTGAATTTGGAAAAGGGTGTTGGTATTAAAGCCTTATCATTTACTCCCTCCTTAAAGCATTGATGTGTGTGTGTGTGTGTGTGTGTGTGTGTGTGTGTGTGTGTGTGTGTGTTCATTCATGTAAAAAATAATGTTGGGCAAATTTAAATTACTGTTGGTACAATTGTACTTCAAGGCTCTAGGCTCAGTCTATAGTAGGGGAAGTCCTGCAGAGCCAAAGCCTGTTTATGTTTAGCAGGTATTATCTATTACCTGAGGCAACAGTGCACGTTTACCGTACATCCTTAAGGCTGTTTGTCCTTTGCACTTTATTTGGCTTGCAGCAGTGTGAGCAATGGGCTGTACTTCTGGTTGTAATTCATTTAGTGTCAGCGCAGGATTAAAAGCTACATTGTTATAGACACAACAGAACAGGGTATCAACACAGCCATATATAGAATCAGGGAACTGTTTATAGACATAGTGCTCATGCAGTAAGGCTAGTGTGCTAAAGTAAGTCCACAAAATAGATCTTCACCATTTAGACACAGCAACACATCAAGACAGTACAAAGAAAAGAAGGAGCACATCAGATAACAGAAATGCATGCACCATCTTTGGAAATGAATCTGTGGATCTGCTTAGGAAGGGTGCATGATACATAAATATCAGCCCAACAATGGTAACCCAGAGTGACATTGCAGTGATGTGGTTAGGATTTACCATCCTACTCTGATGGCCAGGAAGTAACAGCCAAAAGGAGGCACTGCTTACTAAGTACAAGAACAACCTGAAGATCAGCCACAAACATTTTGGGTCCCCACTCATTCTGACCCTGAAGGACACAGCCTGAATCACCCCCAAGGCATCCATATAAGGAAGTGCCAATAAAGGAATGCTTATGAACACAATTTATAGATTACCAAGTAGCAGAGACAGCATTTGCTGATTGCTGTTATGCTGTAGCAGCAACAATGTACCAATGTGTATTGATGGACCATTGCATATGTGTTGGTGGTTCAGTAGGATTCCCAAATGGACCTGCACTGTGACATAAGAAAAGGAACACAGCACAGTAATGAGATGCAAATGAATATTAGAATGCAGGACTACATAATGAAAAGACCTGTATACATTTATTTATTTATTTTACATTTGTTGACCGGGAAAGCCCGACTGGATACATGTTCATTTTCAGCAGAGGCCCGTGGAAAAAAGCTCCACATAATAAAACAGAACAGAGACAGTAAATACATAACTGAGTTTTAAACTCAGGAAACATATCAAAATATACACATAGGATACAAGCAGATATCATCATTCACAATGTGCAGACATGCATGTGAAATGAGGCATGGGTAGATAGCTAAACAGCAGATTGGGTAGTAATACATGATTTAGTGGAGTTGTTAATCAGGTTTTGAGCAAGGGCACAGCCAGTGTGATGTGAGGTAGTTTTTGAGGCCTTTTTTAAATAGGGGTAATGAAGTTTCCTTGGTAAGGGTAGTAGGGAGTAGATTCCATGTTTTACCAATTGAGTTGACAAATAGAGCATCTCCTGCAGAGTTAGTGGAATTTTGGGTCAGTATAATTAGTTTATTAGATGAACGTAGTGGCCTGGAGGCACTATGGGGGCTGAGAATATTTTTAAGGGCAGGGGTGTTTTCCGGTTGGTGGAGGACTTTGTGCGCTACTATAAGCTGGTTGAACTGCAGAAGGGTAGGAAATTCTAGCCATCCTATAGCTTTTAGGTTCTGACAATGATGAGTCCTAAATGCCATGCCAGTAGCGAATCTGGCTATAGGGTTGTAACTGCCTGATAATATATTGAGATCAGTTTTGGACAGGTTGGTGAGTACAGGGGAGGCATACATAAGGGTAGAGAGAAGGTGGGATCTTGCAATAGCTGCCTTAGCAAGAGGGGTGAGGAAAGGTTTGGTCCTGTACAGGGAACCAAGTTTTTTGTTAATGGACTTAATAGCATGATCTACATGCGTATCAAATTTAAGGCTGTTGTCGATTATTACACCTAGAAGCTTAGTGTGGTCATCTGGGGAGATAATGGTATTGTTTTTAGATTTAATGTTGAAGGATGGAGGGAAAATCCTACAGTTAGGGGGAGAAAAGCAGCAGCTTAGTTTTGTTAGGATTTAAAAGCAGGTGGCGATTAGCTAGCCTGGTTTCTACGGTGCTGAAAGTGGTCTGGGTTAGGAACGGTAGTTGTGTTGGAGAGGAGGCAGAGCATATCAGTGTTGAGTCATCTGCATATTGTATGCAAGTGGCTCTTGGGATGACTGTGTGAAGATCATTGATAAAGATTGAGAAAAGAAGGTGACCTAGTATGGAGCCCTGTGGGACTCCTAGGGTTAGAGGTAGTTAGGATGACAGCTTGTTCTGCCATAAGACAGCCTGCTGTCTACCATGTAGGTAGGACTGAAACCATTGTATTGCCTTGATGGTCTAAACCGATGGATTTCAGGGTATTGGGCAGTAGCTGATGACTGACCATGTTGAAGGCCTTAGAAAGATCTAGGAAGAGTGCTGAGGAAAGTTTGTTGTTGTTACAATTAAGACTGATGACATTAGAGAAAGATAGGAGAGCAGTGGTGGTACTGTGGAATGGCCTAAAGCTGTGATGAGAGTCAGCGAGCTGTTTCTTTTGAATAAGAAAGTGCATGATTTATTTGTGGATGCATCTTTCCATGATTTTAGCTAGGGGTGAAAGCATGGCTATAGGTCTAAAGTTAGATAGCTCTGTGGAACTACCTCCTTTATGGATAGGTATTACATGTGAAATTTTCCATATTGATGGGATGGTTCCCTCAGAGATGGATCTATTAATCAGGATAGAAATGGGGAGTGCTATGGCGTCTGCAGCTTTTTGAAGATATTCAGCAGGGAGGAGGTCGGCAGCTAATGTAGTAAGTTTTAGTTTTTTAATTAGGGCCTGGATTAAGGGAGTAGATAAGGGCTGGACTGTAAAGGTGTGTTGAGCATTGGGTGGGTCAGAGCTAGGTGTGACAGTGCTGGAGTTTGAGCCCATGTGAGTGAGATGGGCAGCTAGAGACGGGATAGTTTTGGTAAAGAAGGAATTGAAGGTGTTTGTGATTTCTATAGGAGATTTATCAAGGGTGGCTGATGGGTAGGAGTGGTGGTATGGCCTGGGTGGAGGAGGCTGTTAATACCAGTCCAGAAAGTTTGCGGTTTTTGCTGGTATTTTTGTTGTAGGAGGGAGTAGTGTTTTTTTTTTTTTTTGTCTAGAATGATGGATTTTTTAGTCTCATTCCTTAACTGCTGGTATCTGACTTGGTCTAGTGGGGCTTTGGTAACATGCCATGTGGTCCAGGCCTTGTTTCTTAGTATAATTTTGTATTTTGTATTTTTAGATAGCCATGGTGCAACTTTTGTTTTTGCAGGAATGGTGCGGGTAAGTTAAGGACAGCCATGAATCTAGTATTGAAGTAATCAACTGCTTCCTGTAATGGAAGTTGTTTCAAAACAGACCAATTACATGCTTTGAGTTCTTTTTGGAAGTTGTCGAGGTTAAAGTTCCTGACATTTCTTATTGTTTTATAGGTGGGCTGATGGGGAATGTCAGCTTTAAGCCTAATAATATAGGTAAGGCAGTGATCACTTAGATCATCATGTAGTGTTCCTGGCTTGTACATTTGAGGGTGGCCATTGATAAGTATTCATTCAAGGATACTATCTTTGGCTCTGTTTTTGCTGAACCTAGTGGGGGTGGAAATGATCTAAGTAAACCTGTGGAGGTTTATATGGGTAGAGGGAGATTCAGAGGAACAGGTGTTCCAATCAATGTTAAAGTCACCTAAGACAATGGTTTCCTGGGGATAGTTGCAAGATAGATAATGTAGGATGTTTTCTAGAGTATTGACATTCTTACCTGGTGGTATATAAATGCAGACAATGTATCTACACTTATTTTTATTTATTTGTAGTTTGGTGCTGAGAATTTCTGCATTGCTAAACTGGGGTGGTTGTTGGGTGTCATTAGTTATTGTTAGGGTAGACTTACAAAGCACAGCTACCCCGCCACCCTTCCTTGAGGTCCGATCCAGTCTAAGAATGTTGTACTGAGGGGGTGTTACTTCATTATCTTTGGTTGTTGGTTTTAGCCAGGTTTCAGTGAGGCAGAGGACATCAGGGGAGTGAACAGCTAGGAGTCCATGTAGGCTATGAATCTTGTTACTTAGGCTTCTGATGTTAAGATGGCAGGCCAGAAATGAGTTTGGGAGTCTATCTATCTGGGCAGTGCACGTTGGATTGTTAGTCAGTGAGCTTGGGTCTACTGTTGTGGATGGGCCAGGGTTAGGGTGGATGTCTCCGTCCCTCATAAGGTTAATTTTCAAGTTATTTATGAGTCTCAGGAATTTGTTTATAAGTTTTTCATAGCCTTTGGTTTTTGAACTAATGTAGCTGTATTTAGTTGGTTGGTGGTATTTGGGGGCTGAAGCATTAGGAGAGAGGGTAGTTATAAAGTGGTCAAACTTATTAAATGCTAGGGTGGTGGATGTTTGAGATTTTGGGTATTGGAATTCTGGATAATGTACAATATTCATAGAAGCTTATGTGGTAAGGAATAAATAGCAGGAGTAGTAAGGATAATAGCGTTAGTATTTTGGCTGCAGACATTGTAACTACTAGGGAAAGGTTTGGTTTTATGTTTACGTGAAGAATATATAAGGCGGGTAAATAGCTGTGAGTGGGTTAATATGGATATTGTGGTAGATGAAGGGTGTATGATTGTCGTAGATGTTAGCAGTGTTCTAGAAACACAGGTTGTTTAGTTAATTAAGGGGGCATGGCAATGGTACTATAAATGTAGGATTACTGGGGGCGGGTGGGATATGGGGGCAGGGTGGAGTACGAAGCGAGCGGAGTGGGGCTAAACCAGTAAACCAGTTTCCTAAAGTCAGCATGTGCAGGTAGGAGTAATAAGCACACTTTTTTAGTTTATTATGTGCCAAGCACTCTGTTCCTGAACCCTACTGTTGAACCTACACTGTTTAAAGCCCGTTTATCACTATATATTATAGAAAGCCCATTTTTCAATTTAAATTGCAGGTAGCACGCTTTTGTAACTTAAACTTTAGAAAGCATGCTGTTTCAGTCTACAGAGCACACTATATTCGTAGCCTAATGTTACTGATTAACTGTAGAAAGCACGCTTGTCAGTAAGCACGCTGTTTCAATTTAGTTGCTAAAGAAAGAGGGTTACAGGAGAATGTTACCCTTCCAACTGATTGTAAGTCCAGGTTTGCAGGCTATACTGACTATGCGGGAGCTAAGGAGACCGTTACCAGTGCTTCTGGACCCAGTTAGGTTTACAAAGTGGCAAAGTTTAATTTTGTGGATATTGACCTTTTTAATCAAGTTCAATAGCGAGGGGAAAGTCTTCCGTACTTGATTGCTACTCCAGAATTGCTTGAGCAGTTTCCATAAATAAGTGCACAGTGTGGGTACACAGGCAGTAAATTCTGCTCGTCTCTGGCCCATCACACACCTGGTGTTAATCTTTAGTAGAAACATAGCTGCAATAAGTAATACTTATGAGTGCATGAACTCTCCTTCCCACACACACACACACACACACACACACACACACACACACACACACACACACACACACACACACACACACTTACACACATGCTTAGCTATAAATCCACACCTGAAAACTGTGACAGGGCATTGTGCACTGGGTGCTTAAAGTGAAATGTTTGAAAGGGCTAAAAAAGGACACACATATCCACATGAACAGATACTTGATCAGACAGACAATTACACATGCCTGCACACATACATATATATACACACACACACACACACACACACACACACACACACACACACACACACACACACACACACACACACATATGCACAGACATGCATACATGCATGCATATACATGTGAGTGGGCATGCAAGCACATACACATATAGACACAGAGGTGCACACACATATTTACAGTCACAGCCATGTTTGTGTGTCTGTGTCTGTTTGCCTTTCTGTCTTTGCAAGTGTATGTATGTATGTATGTATGTATGTATGTATGTCTCTAAGTGTCTGTCCATGTGAGTATGTGTGCATAACTGGGAGTGGTTTCTGACATTTTGTCTTATGCACACAGAGCATAATGCAGTGTCACAGGACTACTTCTTGAATGACTGCCTACTGCTGTGCACCCCAGGCAATGTCTTACTTCAGAGTACACAGGCTGCCATCTTGTGTGTCCTGTCTCCTGTGCTGCCCTTTACTAATGCTGCCATTTGTAGCAGCACCAGTATCATGAATCATACTCCTACTACTACAATGCCTGAGCCATGAAGCTTCTGGCATCTAGTACATGGGTGAAGTGTGTTTGTGAGTCTACAGTGCAGTACATAAAAACTCCACCTCACAGTCCTCATCTTTGTTCACTGTCAATACGAAGTTTGCATGTTCTTCCTGTGCCTCTGTGGATTTACTGTAGTTTTTTCCTTTCTCTTAAAACCTGCTGGTTGATTGGTTACCCTAAAAACATCCATATATACTGCATTTACCCTTCCCTTAAGGTCTGGCTGATAGCTGAACAGGGTGCATCATGATCAGTGCACTTTCTCCATTAATAGATTAATAAATTAAAAAAGTTAAATGAATCCAAATTGCTAACTAAATATCCAAGATATATGTAATGTGTATATATATATATATATATATATATATATATATATATATATATATATATATATATATATATGTGTGTGTGTGTGTGTGTGTGTGTGTGTGTAATGTACAGCCAAATCATGTAGCCATCTGAGACATGGACAGCCATACAAAATATTTAACAGGGCATGGGCTTCAGTTAATGGCAGAACAAAGACAAGGGTTCTAGAGGCAGACATTGGTAGAAAATAAGTTTATGAGACAATAATGGCTCTTTAAAATCAGAAAGTGTCATGATGGCTTTTTATTTGAATATTGTAAAATCATAAATATAGATCTCGGTGAAGAATTATGGGAGACACCTCACAAGAGTATGTGAAGCACCATATGTTGGCCTAATCAATGAAATCCCAAAAGAGAGGAAGCAACTGTGATCTGATAAAACGACCCATTCTCTACTGACTTTTGATTCTGTCATATTAGGAAAATGATTAACCAGTAAAGCAAACAATATCTCTGGAGCAGTTTATCCAGGTGAAACAAATCTGTCATAAATCATATATTACAGTACTTTATTATTAGTATAGTGAGTATTCACTAGAGTGCCTGAAAAACTAGGAAAATTACATGTACATGATCAATTGATTAAAACAGTGGTTAATCATAGTGAATGGAAGAAATTACTCAGAATAACAAAATGTTTGACAAAATCGAAAAACTGAAGCATGCAAACTATAGTAAGTGAAATCTATTATTAACAAATTATGCATGGTACTGCATACAAAATTTTGTATACAGAAAATAAACAGTCAGAAAACAATTGATGGTTCTTTTCCAGCAGTGAATATTCTGTTTCTTTTAAATATCTGCTTTTTCCACAAATTGAAATAGCAAGATGAAAAAAGTTATACGTTTTGAGAAGCTAGTTTATGATAAACAGTTTTCGATGACTGGTTTGACTAATAATTCTAGCACTGACATAGTTCCTTCCATTTTACTAACCACTGCTCGTAGCTACAGTATGAACACTTCCTAAAAATGAAAGAAAATTAACTAGGAGTCCTGTTTTACTTTTATCTCATATTTCTTGTTTAAAAAATGAAAACACCTTAAAAATTAAGAACTTTTAACTATTTGATTGTTTAGTTTTTGTGTTCTGTATATCATTTTTAGGGTCTTTGTTGCATAACATATTTAAGGGCAGCAGCACAGCTTCAGAGATTTAGACCTGCAAAATTTTGAAATCCTCATTTTCAGAACACTAAGATGATACCCAAGGCTTGCATCAAATATAGACTTTGCAAAGAGCTTACCCTGCACTGTCCCATGTAGCAGATGTTTTTATATTGCATACACAGTGGTACAAGTTCACACATGGTTGGGAGACACATCATACCAGATCAATTAGCCCTACCAGCCTGAGCAGTATTTCATAAAAAAAACATGGAGAAAGTCATAACTGAACTTATCCATCATGACAAAGGGGTTCTACAACTATTAGATATAAAACACTATGGGAGTGTATACCTTTAAATCTTCTGGCATTCTTTGAAGTGATAACAGAAGCACATGATGAAGGACTGACAGTGCATACTGCTTTTCTTGATATTGCTATTGCTTTAACAATAATTGTCAAATTAAAAAAAGCAGTATTAAATGCCAATCTATACATAGCACAATGAGCAAAACATTGGTTAAGTAACAACATTCTTCAAATCATAGTGGGGGTACCTATCTGTCCTGACATGTGCTGTTATTGGTATCCCACAAAACTGTGTTATTTCCACTTCATTTCGCTTTTTTTTAGGTATGAAAATAAGAAACAGGCATGCGTTTTGCAGACTGTCCAGATGTTTGACTTATATATTTGGTCTGTTCCGCATAAAAATGTGCTTTTTCTGGCAAATCAGTTAACAGTGAAGTCACTAAATAATGACAAAAAAGTTTGAATTTCAGACTTCACATACCTTAGAAAATCATGTTAATGCAAAACTTGCAAGTCTAGCAACTTTATAATTTCATAAGAGCCATATTTAAAATCTGCCTCTGAGTTTTGGTCTTTTCCGCTATTATTTTTGGCTTTGTCCAAAATTCTTGCACTAAGAGATTGTGAGATATGGACTGGATTACCAAACACAATTGCTATTGCAAACTGGGAAACATATTTAATAGTTAGAAATAAACAAATAAATCACAATGCCATCCAATATCTCAGACTTTATTCCCTTGGTGTCTCAGTTATTGCCTTCCAAGAAGCATAAAAACACACAAAATAGCACGCTAATAAATAGTAAAAACAATAAAAAGAAACATCAGTTAACTATTTAGACATTCTAGTTACATTCTAAATTAAGCCCTAAGGGACCAAAGTGTTATAATAAAAATAATTTCTTTATATCCTATAGCTTATTTTGATGTTTGACACCTCTAAAATAAATAATATCATATTCAAAAATAATTACTTTTATAGCATCAGAGCTACTCTCATAAATTTCTGCAAACTGAGCACCCACTGGGCGTATATTTTATACTTGACATATCTTTTATATTCATGTGTTCTATATTTTAAGTTTCATTTTGTTTCCCCTATATAAAATAAATTGCAGGTAAATATTTAAGGCATACACTATCTATTCAGTGTAGCACATATAACTTCCATCTGCATTGTCAGACAAAATAAATGCTTTTTCTATGATTATTTATTTTCTATTTCTTGAGATTAATTTAAAATGTAACAGACATCTTTACTAAGTAATTGCTCATCATCATTATTATCACCATAAACCCTCTTTTTCCCATTTTACATGGGATCAGGAGTCACATGAACATTAGCCAATGTGACCAAATCATATAGAGCCTGTAACGATAGGAGGTACTGTCAGCTATGCCAGGAGAAGTGGGGCAGTGGATGTATAACATATGCCAGCATGGCTAGATGGAATTTAGTAAAGAATTATCTGTCATTTGTGTATCAAATTGATTTGTACAGATGCTTGCGTTTAAAAATGTATTTGTAAAGTTGCGTGTATTAAAATGTATCAACAGTGTGCCCTGCTGGAATCTAAAGAAATATACACGTATTATTGTAACTGAATTAAATGTATATGTTTTAACAGAGGATACTGGAAGAGAAGAGGTTAATCACAATCCTGCTGCAACAAACTTTGAAAAATAGCTGAAATTAAATTAGGCCATAAATATTGTATTTTACAGTTCTGGTTGCAGCCAGAGACAAAATGTCTTACATTTCTGGCTGCAGCCAGAGACAAAATATCTGGAAAACCAGGTATTATGAAGCCTTTTTTATTGTCTCTAGCAGATAGATAATTGCTACTCTGGGAGAGTAGAGGTTTGAAATGGTTTTATGACTTCCAGGAGCAGCAGCAGATCTGAGCAAAGCTATGTCTCTGCGTATAATAACACATAGGTGCTAAATCCTGACAGCTTCTACCAATGGGGATTGTATGGGAATCAGAAGTCAGATGACCAGATGTGCGTGATGTCATTCTGTACTGAAATAATGTTTTAATATTATAGGAGACTGAAGTCTCAGGGGCACTCTGTTTTTGAAACATGACCAAGAAGGAAGATCACTCACCCACTTCATCTTGCTTAGGGATTAGTACTCTTTAGATTAGTCAGGAAAATATAGTGAGAATAATTGAGTATTGTTTTTTTTTTGTAACTGTGTGAATCTTTCAAGTTGTGTTACTTTTAATATGTCCTATGATTGAAACTCTGGTGTTTACTGTAAATAGATATTTAGTATTTTCATGTTATTTTATTATTTATTATTACATATATTTAAACTTCCCATTATGGCTGGTCCATTTAGAAAAATATTTAAATTTTGAGAGTATTTCCATATGTCTATTTGGTGATAACTCTGGCCACTCCTGAAAGCCTTGCTGTTTAGTCAACATTACCATGTGTATTAATATTACCTTCACTCAACATAATTGGTTATCCTTTCAATAGTCTTATAGTAACTGACTGGTGGCAGTGAATCTACCTTATAGTCTGGGTAAAGTTGATAGAATAGGTAATCTGTGCCAGCCTTTCACAGGTGTGTGTGTGTGTGTGTGTGTGTGTGTGTGTGTGTGTGTGTGTGTGTGTGTGTGTGTGTGTGTGTGTGTGTGTGTGTGTGTGTGTGTGAAAATTAAATTTCAAAGAGTGTGTGTGTGTCAGCTGCAGTGAGCAGGGACATGAAGCACTGGTTTCACAGACAGGGTGCTGAGCACAGCTGTGCCAGTGAAGAGCTTTATTGCAAACCTGGGAGAGACAGATATAGAGAAATCTGGACCCCAGGCTGACTGTGGTCACTGTGTGCTCTTAAGGAAAATTGTACTAGATACAGAGAGGCCTGCATCTGGAAATACTGAGTGTATCCATTTGTATTCCAAGTGAACATCCTTCTCCAGGCACAGTGGTGAGGATTTAGGCTCCTTGATTACTGGCCCAGAGTGAGGATTTCAGATATTGGTGAGCAATGGTGGGGATATTGAACTTCTGTAGCCTGTAAGCAGTTGTCACTAAAAGTGTACATTCTCTCAACAGCTACAGAGTAAACATTCAGAGCTTCATATCACAACAGTTTTTATTGAATTGTTGTTAGTTTAGTTTAGTCAGGGAAAGCAGGCAAAGATGTCAGCAGGGGATTATGGTAAGCTGGCAAAGAACCAGTTGTCCAAGATGTGTGAAGCTAAAGGACTAGTGCATGCTAACCTGACTAAAGAGGGAATGATTTCAGCCTTAGTCACAGCTCAGACCAGCAACCAGGAGGAAAAAAAGTCTGTTGATGGAAATTTGCAGCCCCCAGAAATAGGACAGTTCACTTTTTCCTCAGAGGACTTAAAATTATGTCTGGAGTTAAAGACACATAAACTGGAGGCCAAACATTTGGAACTAGAATCAACAGAGAGAAGGTGACATTTAGAGACTGAAGAGAAAAAGAGTCTGTGGTGTTTGAAGGACAAAGAAAAGGAGAAGCAGGATCAACATGAGAGGGAGATGCTTCAAAAGGGTCTTGGAGGTAATGGAGAATGGAATACCTAAACTCCAGAAACAATAAAGGTCAGCAAATTTCTTCCACAATTTACAGAGGGTGATAATTTTGCTAGTTTTATTCATATCTTTATAAGAGTGTGTAAACAGTATAATGTTGATCAAGGGCTGTGGGTATGGTTCCTGACATCCTTACTCCATGGTATAACTGTAACTGCTGTTTCTAAATGATCTGATATTGATTGTTTAAACTATGAAAAAGTAAATGTTTACTTGAATGTTTTAAGTTAATACCTGAAGCTTACAGAAAAAAGTCTTGTGATCATAGACAGAATGCAGATAAAAATGTGTGTGATTATGTTGCTGAGTTAAGCACTTATTTTCATAGGTGGATGAGTGAGTGTCAGGTCACCACTTTTGAAGGGCTGGTGGACCTTTTGGTGAGGGAACAAGCCCTTAGCACTTTGCCTGAGGACAAGAAAATCTAGTTGGCAGACCGAGAGTGCAACTCTGCAGATGAGCTGGGGAAAAAGAGGATCTCTACTTAGCCAGCAGGGCATCACTGCACAAGAAGGGGATACCCAGTGCTACACATGGCTATAAGGGAACCCATGGTGGACAACCTAAACCACCCCAACAGAGTCCACCAGTAATCATAGAAGCCACTAGTTCAGGTACAGAGCCAGGATCAAGGGTTAAATGTTTTAAATGTAAACAGTGGGGCCATGTATCATATAGATGTCCATGGAGGCAAGGTGGGGAACCAAAGGTGGGGTATCCAGCAAGTGGGAATAACAGTATGCCAGTGGTAAGCTGTTTGGAGACAACAGGGGTACCAAACTATCACAAGAGGTTATATCCTATCTTAGTGGATGGAAAACAGGCCACTGCTAAGAGAGGCACAGCCTCTGACATAACCATTGTAAAGGCTGCAGTGGTTAAAGAGGAGCAGTACTTACTTGGGAAGTCTACTCTAGTCAGAGCTTTAGGTGGACCCCATTCCAAATGCCTTTTGCCAGGGTTCACCTTGACTTAGAGGGTGGAAAACGAAGCAAGCAAGTAGGTGTGTTTGAGGATATCCCTGCATATGTCCGGATAGGGAATGATTTTGTTAATGCAGTACCTTGTGTGCATGCAGTTACACACAGTCAGGCTTGGAGACAGGCATGTGGGTCTGGTAGCCTGGGGGAGACCCAGACAAACACCACACCAGGGCTGGTGGTGTGGCTATTTCAGGGAGGGAGCGACCCTGTAGCAATCATCCTGAAGGTGAGCCACAGCTGCTGGCATGTACTGATATTCCCTTGGACAGAGTGACTGCAAGAGCAGAGGTGAGTGGTAGTACCCAGGCTGACAGTGAGGAGGCACCACTGTCATAGGATACCAGACATCCTGTAGAAGGGGAGCTGGGAAGAGTCACAAAAGTGGAGCTGAGACAGGCTCAGCTCTCAGACCGTATACTAAAAGGCTTGAGGGAGGTAGTTAGGGAGGCACCTGATTCTCAAGAAAAAGGGGAGTCTGTATACTGGAACAAGAGGTCACTGTACAGAGAGTGGACCCCTGAGGAAGGACTAGAGGGTGAGAGAATAAAGCAGTTGGCAGTGCCTAGAGCCTACTGTCTGGCACTTCTAGCCATAGGCCGTGACATTCCTTTGGTAAGGTAATATGGGCATAAAGTGTACTAAGAGACATATTATGCAGAACTTTGAATGGCCTGGGATTTCAAGAGATGTAACAGGGCACTACAGGACCTGTAAGCAGTGCCAAAAAGTAAGCAAGGCAGGGCACAAGGGGAAAGCCCATTTGAAGCCTTTGCCTCTGATTGAGGAGCCATTTCAGAGGGTAACTATGGATATTGTGGGGCCTTTGAGTACACCAAGTTCCACAGGGAAGACGTATATCCTAGTGGTAGTTGATTATGCTACCAGATACCCTGAGGCAGAGAAGGTGGCAAATACTTTCTTAGAGATTTTCAGCAGGGTAGGTTTCCCAATTTCACATCAGACCTTCTGGCTTATCTGTGGACGCACTGTGAGGTGAAGCACCTAAAGACCACCCCTACCATCCCCAGAGTTTAAGACAGAGCAGGACAAATATTTGCACCATCTGCTCTTTGCATACAGAGGTTCCCCAGGTATCCACAGGTTTTTCGCTTTTGAGTTGCTGTATGGACATAGGATAAGGGGGGCTTTAGATTTGATTCATGATGAGTGGGAGGTTGAGTGTGAATTCCACAAGGAGTCTGTTGTGGCATTTGTCCTAAATCTCAGGTCAAGGCTTAGGGAGCTCATGGGCTTGGCCCAGGAAAACCTGGCAGAAGCCCGACAGCAGAAAAAGGTCTGCTATGACAGGAATGCTCGAGCCAGAAAGTATGCTGTGGGGCAGCAGGTTATGGATTTCATTTCTGTCAGACACAATAAGCTGCAGGCAGCCTTGGAGGGACCTTTCAAAGAGGTAAAGAAGGTCAGTGATGTTAACTGAAAGGTAGAACTGTTAGGCAGGAGACAGGAGCACAAATTGTACCACTTTAACACGATGAAAGCTTACCATGATAGGGAGGCCCTGGTGCTAAGTATTTGCAGTAGGAGGCAGAAGGAGCCTGAGGGAGATCTATGGCCACAAGAGGCAGCCAACAAAATGCCAAGTTACTAGGGTGGAACCTAGGGTTTCAGGCATATGATATGATAGTGCAGTACTGTAGTGGAGTCAGTAGATGGGATCTCAATACAGGGTATGCGGTAATCTATTCCCAGACAGGCTCATTCTTCTCAAGCAATGCTTCTCAAAGGTCACTTGAAAATCTAGCTTGAGTCTTCAAAGGGGGGAGGGATGTGATGATAGGATGTACTGCCAGCTATGCCAGGAGAAGTGGGGCAGGGGATGTGTAACATATGCCAGCACGGATAGCTGGAATGTAATAAAGAATTATATGTAATTTGTGTAACAAACTGATTTGTACAGATGTGTTTAAAAATGTAATTGTAAAGTTGCTTGTGTTAAAATGTATCAGCACTGTGCCCTGCTGGAAAGAAAAGAAGTGTATATATATCACTGTAACTGAATTAAATATATATGTTTTTACAGAGGATATTGGAAGAGAAGAGGGTAATCACAATCCAGCTGTAACAAACTTTAAAAAACAGCTGAAATTAAATTAGGCCATAAAGATTGTATCTTACAGTTCTGGTTGCAGCCAGAGACAAAAATGTCTGGGAAACCAAGTGTTAGGAAACCTTATTTATTGTCTCTAGCAGGGAGCTAATTGCTACTCTGGGAGGGTAGAGGTTTGAAATGGTTTTATGACTTCCAGAAGCAGCAGCAGGTCTGAGCTAAGCTCTGTCTGTGTCTATAATAGATAGGTGCTAAATCCTGACAGCTTCTAGCAATGGGGTTTGCATGGGACTCAGAAGTCAGATGACCAGATACATGTGATGTCATTCTATACAGAAATAATGTTTTAATATTAAAGGAGATTGAAGTCTCAGGGACACTCTGTTTTTGAAACCTGACCAAGAAGGAAGATGACTCACCCACTTCATCTTGTCTTGTGCTAGTAAGTGACCAGGGACTAGTACTCTTTAGGTTAGTCAGGAAAGTATAGTGAGAATAGTTGTGTATTGTTTTTCTTTAACTGTGTGAATCTTTCCAGCTGTGACTGAAACTCTTGTGTTTACTGTAAATAGATATTTAGTATTTTCATGTTCTTTTATTATTTATTATTAAATATATTTACATTTCTCATTGATGCTGGTCCTTTTAGAAAAAGATTTCAGTTTTGACAGTATTTGCATATATCTCTTTGTTGATAACTCTGTCCACTCCTGAAAGCCTTGTTGTTTGGTCAACATTACCATTTGTATTACTATTAACTACATTCATCATAATCAGATACCCTTTTGAGAGCCTTATAGTAACTGACTGGTGGCAGTGAATCTACCTTATAGTCTGGGCAAAGTTGGTAGAGCGGGTAATCTGTACCAGCCTTTCCCAATTGTGTGTGTGAAAATTAAATCTCAAAGAGTATCTGTGTCAGCTACAGGGAGCAAGGACACGAAGCACTGGTCTCACAGAGAGGGTGCTGAACACAGCTATGCCAGTGGAGAACCTTACCGGGGACCTGGGGAAGAGACAGATATAAAGAAATCTAGACCTTGGGCTGACTGTGTTCTCAGTGTGCTCTTAAGGGCAATTGTGTTTGATACAGAGAAGTCTGTTACTGGAATTACTGAGTGTATCCATTTGTATTCCAAGTGACCTCCCCTCTTCAGGGTCAGTGGTGAGATTAAGGCTCCTTGATTACTGGCCCAGAGTGGGAACATTACAGAGCCAAGTATGTTTTTTTTCTAATTTTTTTCCTATTTATTGGTGTGTTACTTAGTTTGTTTTGGATCTTCTGAGAAGGTAATATCCAAGGCATCAGAGGAACTAAAGTTAATGTTAGAATTATAATTACTTCAATAAAAGATGCCAAAGTTTCAGAGATCTACAAAAAATACACACCTCATGCAGTAGCAATAACCTCATTTTTGATGTTTTGTTGTCAGCTGGTGTAGCATCATGATTCTTAGCAAAAAGGACATTATTATCATTATAAAATAGTGGTCACATTATTAAAATATGACACCATCATTAATGATGCTGGGACAGCAGAAAGCAGCAGTTTAAACTTTGACCAGTGTGTATCTACCAGCAACAGAAAATCATATTCCACAGTTCATCTTATTCTAAAGGACATGTGCACTCACTCCAAGGAGATCACTGTAACACTTTGTACTAACCTATTGCTGAATGCAGTGTTGTGTTTTGTAGCTTTTTGATAAGGTGCTTGAAGGATTTTGAAATGTTACAATGATTCCATAATAGAGAAATCATAATACTGAAAAACTTGAACTATTTAGAAAGTTTTCAGGAACTGTCATTATATTATTTCTTACAGGTTACTTATAGGTGACCTCTGCTGCTGTATAATGCAATGTCTGATCCATCACTAACTCTGTGCATAGGACTCACTACTGAGGAGTTAACAACAGATTTAGGAACCTAATGCTAAAAATAAGCATCAGTAACAGAAAAAAAGTGACAGATGCATTACACAAAATCTTACACTGTGGAATAAGCTTTGTCTTAAAATAAGAAGGAGTGAGTCTAGCTTTTCTTCAAAGTGATATGTATATGAGAGGTACGCCAACAAAATATTATGGCAATCAATCTTCTAAAAGTTCAGTGGTTCATAATGTTTAGCAATTAAATGTGTGAGCCTACATGTTCTGTAGTATTATTTTGCTATTTTGCTAGACTAGGAATCAGTGAGCTGAATTTGCGGAATAAGGCATGTAAACCCATATTTTTGACAAAGACTGTATAGGGCTGTGCATAGCAAAAGGACTTATTTGAATATTTTTTGGCAATGGGTGAATATCCAGTGCAGGCTGCAGAGTATGTGTGAAATGTGACTTCATCCAGAAACAACACTCATAAGTGCAGCTGCTCCACTAGTCACAAGTAGTAGGTATCCAAGATGACCTCCAGACAGACCTAAACAGATGTTATTACAGAACTGTAGAATGAAGGATTACAATGGCATAACAGCAGCAGAAAAAACATTGAAAGTATGCCTTTATTCTAGAAAAGGTGCTATACATGACAAAATGTTCCAGTGCAGATAAACATTTGATCAATCCTAGATCAGGCACCTGCACAAGTGCTGTCAGTCTCTTATCTGTCACACCAAAAACTTAAAAAAAAAAAAAAAAGACTGAAGACTGCCCAGAACAAAATTTGTCTGCTTTCAGCATTCCAGTCTGAGCTGGTAGGTGTTCCTCATACTACTGATACTGCTGATACTACTGACACTGCTGATACTGGACCTGTCAGATGTTTTATTGACCACCTTCCTCCACTAAAAAGCACTGTACACCTCACAAGGTGCATCTTGTCAGACATAATCAGGCAGTTACCTGAGTGACCAACATTGTCCATCATTATCCACTTGTTCTATAATTCAGATAATATTTCCTTCAATGCACTATTTGTTTATTAGAGGTCAGCATATAGTAAATAGATGAACTCTAAGGAATGGAGTCCTGTATAGTGTCCCATATCATCAATGGTGCCCACAAGGTAACTAGTAGTACAAAGTATGTGAGTTAAAAGGTTTATTACAAACCAAGTCCATAGTTTATAGTGTTTTAAACTCATGTATACTATCTTGATGTGTATTTATGGCACATACTGATCATTTAAAAGCAATAGGAAAGGGATGTGAAATCACCTGGATACATTTCAGCAGGAAAAATCCTGTTTCAATGTGGATTCACAAACTCCATTGCTTGAAGTACACAGACAATCCAGTCTTCTTAACTATGAGTCCTGTCACTCAAATTCATGGAACAAAATTAGCTGATTACTGGCAGAAGAAAGCCAGGCAGAAAAAATATGAAGTGCATAAATGGGTAACCATTTTCATAAACAGAGTGTGCAATCCAGTGAATAGCAGTTGCTCTGCGTGCCTTGTTTGTGGTTTGAACATACCACAATTTATAAATGTGTTATCTGATTTTCATAAATCATGATTCCTTGATAAACAATGTATTACTGCTAACCTTCATGTCATTCCAAGTTGTTAATGAACTTTTGTTACAGGGACAAAATAGCATAAAAACTCTGCTGTGTGCCAAACTATTTCTTGGAGTACTGCATATGTTTGATAAACAAACAAAATTTAAAGTCATTAGGAATTACTATCATATAGAGTGGGATTACTGCACCAGAAGATAAAATAACAAATGCTTTTAGAGATGCTGCTCCTCAAACTCAAGCTGGATCAGCATCCATCTCTATTACTGACTTATTTTTTGAGTTTTATAACTTAGTGACAGCACTGCCTGTTGATGTGACCCCTGAACCCTTCCACCATCTAGCCCTACATTGTTATACTACTTCATGAAACCAAATCCAAAGTCATAGGCTCCACCTGAAGGAACATTTGCTTGTGTTGTCTTACAGTACTAATGACAGGATGAAGATAACAGCTGGCAACAATTTTATGGACCTTTCCATAAATGGCACTGCACATTTATAATCACTTGATTGGTGCATTGAAGTTAGAGATGGTAACTCACCACTCAGCATTCAGTGCTGCCTGCTACACAGTTACCATGGAAGTATTCATGAAGGTTTCAAGTTCATTTCAGGTTCATTGCTATGACTGCTGAGCAGGGCTCAATTGCATATTAAAGTGAAGAGGGATTATGCACACATGACAGTTGAACACCCACCTTGTAGCACAGCATCCTCTCATGACCCATTCATCCTACTTGTATGTTTATGCAGCATTAACCAGATAACCCACCTCCCTCATTTGGGGTTACCAGCCTCCTATAGCTGGTAAAGCAGGACTAATGGGGGAGTGATGGCGCCAGTGAGACACTTAGGCTGCTGTGGAGAAATGTAGACCTGGCTATTCTTACATGACAGAGTACCTAATTAGGCTGTGCACTCCCATGAAGTATGGCCTTAGAAGTGTCCTCACCCCGACGCTAAGGATGGAACCACCCCCAGATCCACCACTCTCATGAAATATGGCTTTAGGAGTGTCCCCACCCCAAGGCTAAGGATGGAACCACCCTAGGATCCACCAGTGCACCCCCCCCACACACACACACACACATAGACCCACACCCACACACAATCATACACACACACACACACACACACACACACACACACATATGCACACACACATATGCACACACACACACACACACATACACACACACAGCTCAACTGCCTGTATGAGCCCTGGTTTCCACCAGGGCTACAGCAGTGACCCCGCCTACCACCATTACATCATTCACAGTTCTCATCCTAAGATGATAGGAATAGGCAGAGCCTCCAAATTCCTCCCCTATCAGTGCCAGCTACAGCAAGTGCCAGAACTGCTACTTGGACTTGGGTTACCTTGGTCATAGTGAAGACTTTATCCCTTGAAGCCAGAGAGGGAATCCAATTGGCTGGAGATGTGTGATGTTGATTTGTCTGGGGTACTATAGAGTCAGGTTGACACATTTTGTTACTTTGCATCATGCAGCTACCTATTTGGTGTAAGAAGTGTATATCCATTGCAGTACAGTTTTAATCATTCTGTCATACTATTATTCTGATATTTTTGCTCAGCCATTGCCAGCCTAACACAAAGAAATACTGTACCAAGGTGTCTGGATATATCAAAATTGTTTAGGTGCAGCTTGTTTGCACTTGTACCCAATATATTTCAACTACACCTGCACATTGTACTGCACAGTTTACACCTGTGTGAACTGTGAACAATGTTGTGAGATCTCATTTGCATACTTGAGCTGCTGTGCAGCGGAGTAATATGATATTTGTGAATTGTGTAGGGCCCTGGTATATGTGTGTGTGTGTGTGTGTGTGTGTGTGTGTGTGTGTGTGTGTGTGTGTGTGTGTGTGTGTGTGTGTGTGTGTTTAACCCTGTACCAGCCATAAGTAAATGCATACTTTTTTTAACACTTGTTTACCAGGATGTCTTTGTAATGTGGGAGGAAAGAGGAGCACCCGGAGGACAACCCTCTACCAGCCATAAGTAAATGCATACTTTTTTAACATTTGTTTACTGGGAAAGTCAGACTTGGAACAAAGCCAATTTTAACTCCATACACATAGGTTCATAGGCGGTGTGTACTAGGTTAATGACCCTGGGGCCTTTACAAGCCTAGCCCATAGGATTACCTTGACATCGTGCCACCCGACCTTAGTTCTCAGTGCGTCTGTCGAGTAAAGCCACTGGAGTGATCCCTGGGGTGAATTTTCTATTTCTCATCCACTCATCAATATTCTCTTGAAGAAGGCCAGTGAGGTGCTCTGCTTGACATGTAAGGGAAGTCTATTCCATAGCATGGGTAATCTCTGGGTTATAAACCTGTCCCTCCAGCTTGTTCTGTTGATTGTGGTAATGAGGTTGAAGTCTCTGGAGCACGTGGTGCGGAGGGATTGGGATTTCTTTAGATGTAGCATTTATAACAGAGCTGGGTCAAACATGGCTTTGTAAGTCAAGCAGAGATCGACTCTAAGTAAGCAATATGAGAGAGAGAATAGTTGGAGTTTTTTTAGTCTGTCCATATAGGACAAATGTTTAAGGCCTAGGATCCTTTTTGTGAGGTACTTTTGTGGCCTCTCCAGTTGTTGCAGGTGTTTAGTGAGGTACATGCCAAATGGGGCATTGTACTCAATGACTGGCTTAATGAGGGAAGAGTAGAGGGAGACAATGACCTCTTTCTTCCTGGATGCAAAACCCTTAGTAATGAGATGTGCCACATAGAAGGACTTTCTGACCACAGTGGCAATGTGGTGGTCAAAAGAGAGGTCACTGTCAACCTATGTTCCCAGATCTCTTATAATGCCTTCTATGTTCAGTGGACTACCATTGATGTGGTAATTCATGGGAACCGGGTTTTTCCCAAAGGGGATAACGACACATTTTTTGGCATTGAGCTTAAGGCCATGGTTCTGACACCAATTGTTGGTCTCAGTGAGGCCTTTTTGTCGGATGTCAACATCACTTGGGGAGTTAATAATAGCTCCCAGCTTGCAATCGTCTGTGAACTTTGTCATCCAGAGTCCCTTTGTGTTGCCCTGGACTTCAGAGAAGTAGATACTAAACAGGAGGCGACCCAGGACCAAACCCTGTGGGACTCCACTCGTGACTGGGTGGCAGTCTGACTTGGAGTCAGCTACTTTCACACTGTGGGTTCTACCTGTGACCCAGTTTGCAACCCACCTAGTGATATAGGGGTTGATGCCTAGCTTAGTGAGTTTTTCCTATGATTCCTGTGTGGGGAATGGTATCAAAGGCCTTGGCCAGATCAAGGTAGGCTGTATGAACCACATTGCCTTCATCCACAGCTCTAGTGACTGACTCAAAGAAGTTGACCAGGCATGATCTGTCCTTCACAAAACCAAACTGTGTGGGATTCAGAGTCTGGAGATTCCCTATATCCTTGTTTGTTAGGTCCATGATGATACATTCCATAGCTCCGCATATCAGACTCATCAGGCTTTGTAATGTGGGTGGAAAGTGGAACACCCGGAGGAAACACACATGAGTGCAGGGAGTACATGCAGACTCCACACAGAAGGCACCCTGGCTGAGAACCGAACTGGAGAACCTCTTGCTGTGAGGCAACAACGTAATCACTGTACCACTGCGCTACCCGTACAGTGTTAATGAATACTTTCCAAACAAACTTAATGTAGTTTCACCAAAATAAAGCTATTTACAAATGAAAGACAATAAAGATAATCACTGCAATAGGGAAATGTGCCATTCTCTAAGGTTCAGCATCCTTAGATGCAATTATATTTAGGAATGTTTTTAAAGAGGTGTGGGGTGGAGGTTTGTTTGATGCTGATAGCTCTCAACCAATCAGGGACAAATCTCAACAGAGTCAGGGAGAAATCCAGAAATAATCATGGACAATCAGGGACAGTTTTAAAATATTAGCACTATTAACTTGAGACATTGACAGAATAAGAGAATGTGAATTAATATACATTTTCTGAACTAAAATAAGTCTATCTCTCTAATTACTGTCATTATTTATTAAGTGCAATTCATCACTTTTTCTCCAATAGTCACCTGTTTTAAGAGGGATTAAGACTGACAAACCTAAAATTTGATAACAAAACATTTGATGTTTATATACTCATTTAAACCTGACAAACCTAAAATTTGAGTCAAAATCAGGGACAGTTGATAGGTAGTGTGTCCGCAATGAAAAAAAAAATCATTATTTTATTTATCTTAAATAGTACTGCTTTGAAGTCTACTTTATATTTAATTGTTTTCATTTTTTGACAAGTTGCTTTGCCGTTGTGCTGGAAGTTGGCATTGACTCATCCTTTTGATAGGTGGTTGACTGTTTTGGCAAGATGACAATGTGTGGTTATTTCAAAGAAATTTACAATGCTTGTTTCTGGAGATGATAATCATACGAGTATCAAAGATCTTGTGGACATGGCTGTGATGAATACATATTTTAACAAAAGGGAGGAGCATAGGGTGACATACAAGAGTGGAGGAAGATGCACACAGGTGGATTATATCTTATGTAGAAGGGCCAGTCTGAAGGAGACTGTAAAGTGGTGGCAGGGGAAAGTGTAGTTAGGCAGCATAGGATGGTGGTTTGTAGGATGACATTGGTGATCAAGAAGAGGAGGATGAGTGTGAGGGCAGCACCAAGGATCAAATGGTGGAAATTGAAAAAGGGTAATTGTGAGGTGATGTTCAGGGAAGAGTTAAGACAGGCATTGGGTGGCGGTGAAGAGTTACCGAATAGCTGGGTAACTACAACAGAGCTAGTAAGGGAGACGGCTAGAAAGGTGCTTGGTATGATATCTGGAAAGAGGATGGAGGACAAGGAGACCTGGTGGTGGAATGAAGAAGTACAGGAGAGTATACAGAGAAAGAGGTTGGCGAAGAAGTGGGATTGTCAGAGAGATGAAGAAAGTAGACAGGAGTATGAGGAGATGAGGTGCATGGCAAAGAGAGAGGTGGCAAAGGCTAAGGATAAGGCGTATGAAGAGTTGTATAAAAGGTTGGACACTAAGGAGGGAGAAAAGGACCTGTACCGATTGGCTAGACAGAGGGACCAAGCTAGTAAAGATGTGCAGCAGGTAAGGATGATAAAGGATAATGAGGGAAATGTACTCACAAACAAGGAGAGTGTGTTGAGCAGAAGGAAAGATTACTTTGAATGGTTGATGAATGAAGAGAATGAGAGGGAGAGAAGGTTGGATGATGTGTGGATAGTGAATCATGAAGTGCGGTGGGTTAGCAAGGAAGAAGTAAGGATAGATATGAAGAGGATGAAGAACGGAAAGGCTGTTGGTCCAGATGACATACCTGTGGAAGCATGGAGGTGTTTAGGTGAAATGGCAGTGTAGTTTTTAACTAGAGTGTTTAATGAAATCTTGGAAAGTGAGAGGATGCCTGAGGAATGGAGAAAAAGTGTTTTGGTACCGATTTTTAAGAATAAGGGTGATGTGCAGAGCTGTAGTAACTACAGAGGGATTAAATTGATCAATCACAGCATGAAGTTATGGGAAAGAGTAGTAGAAGCTAGGTTAAGAAGGGAGGTGATGATTAGTGATCAGCAGTATGGTTTCATGCCAGGAAAGAGCACTACAGATGCGATGTTTGCTCTGAGAGTGTTGATGGAGAAGTACAGAGAAGGTCAGAAGGAGTTGCATTGTGTCTTTGTGGATTTAGAGAAAGCATATGACAGGGTGCCTAGAGAGGAGTAGTGGTATTGTATGAGGAAGTCAGGACTGTCAGAGAAGTATGTAAGAATGGTACAGGATATGTATGAGGGTAGTGTGACAGCGGTGAGGTCTGTGGTGGGAGTGACAGATGTGTTTAAGGTGGAGGTGGGATTACATCAAGGATCAGCTCTGAGCCCTTTCTTATTTGCAGTGGTGATGGACAGGTTGACAGATGAGATCAGACAGGAGTCCCCGTGGACTATGATGTTTGCAGATGACATTGTGATCTGTAGTGAGAGTAGGAAACAGGTGGAGGAGACCCTGGTGAGGTGGAGATATGCTCTAGAGAGAAGAGGAATGAAGGTCAGCAGGACTAAGACAGAATATATGTGTGTGAATGAGAGGGAGGATAGAGGAATGGTGAGGATGCAGGGAGTAGAGGTGGTGAAGGTGGATGAGTTTAAATACTTGGGATCAACAGTTCAGAGTAATGGTGAGTGTGTAAGAGAGGTGAATAAGAGAGTACAGGCAGGATGGAGTGGTTGGAGAAGAGTGTCAGGAGTGATTTGTGACAGACTAGTAGCAGTAAGAGTGAAAGGGAAGGTCTACAAGAGGGTAGTGAGACCAGCTATGTTATATGGGTTGGAGACAGTGGCATTGACAAAAAGGCAGGAGTCAGAGCTTGACGTGGCAGAGTTGAAGATGTTAAGATTTGCACTGGGTGTGGCAAGGATGGACAGGATTAGGAATAAGTATATTAGAGGGTCATTCCAGGTTGGAAGGTTTGGAGACAAAGCCAGAGAGGCAAGATTATGTTGGTTTGGACATGTGCTGAGAAGGGATGCAGAGTATATTGGGAAAAAGATGCTAAGGATGAAGCTGCCAGGTAACAGGAAAAGAGGAAGGCCTAAGATAAGGTTTACGGATGTGGTGAGAGAGGACATGCAGGTGGTTGGTGTGACAGAGCAAGATGCAGAGGACAGGAATAAGAGGAGAGGAAGCAAAAAGTCAATTTTTTTGTTTTGGTTTTAATGTATAATATTTGTGTGTGTATCTACGATTGTGTTTCTTTTGTCATTATTTGATTTGAGGCCATTGTACATTTTGTAAATAATTTATTCAACTTATTCTTACTTGATCTCTAAAGTTTATTAATTATTGGTTTGAAAAAATTGAATAAAAATACTTGAACAAAAAAAAAAAGACTGAAACAATACTAATTTCATTTACTGTACCCTGCCTTAGGAATGGGGTCCATTCCTGTCATGGTATTACAAATCAAAAAACACTTAGAGAAATTAAACTGTGAAGCACAGGTTACAACAGAAGAGAGAAGCTATGTCAGCAAACCTTATCTGCTTTGTTATGCAATGAACAGGTAATCTGCAGCTCCTAGCTAACCAGCACCCTAATTATACTTTTCCATTCACTTTTAAATTGTCTACAGAGTTTGACTTCTTGCCTTTGTTTATTCTTCTAAGATTAATGAAACTTCCATTATGCTAACATACCTTTCAACAAGTGACTGTGTAGTTACATCACTATGTCACCATAGTGACTTGTAGAGCACCATTTTGGTTGACGCCAAGTTTGGTTGACCCCAAGTTTCAGTCTAGGTCTTTACAAAGATGGCATGTGCAGAACTGCATGCAATACTTCAGATGGTTTCCCCAACTTTCTGCAGAGGTGAAAAATGACTTCCTCTTTTTATCATATTATATTTATTTATTTAGTTATTTTATTTTAGTTTACATTTGTTAACTGGGATAGTCCACTGGACACAGATCCATTTTCAGTGGAGGCCTGGGGAGAAAAGCTTCACACATATCAATAACGTAAAAAAATATAAAGTTTGCAAAGAAAATTACATACAAAATGCAGAGAGTCTTAATGAATAGTAGTAGACACAATTAGTGTAGTAGTAGATACAATTAGTAAGACAGAGAAATTTTACAGTAATAGATTCACTAGTCTAAAGAAATATATAAAACATCCAAATCATTGCTGGAGAGACATGTGCAAACCAACATTTTGTAAAGATTTTTAGGGTTTAATCCGTAACAACAATCTGTTTTTATTATATTGTATTGTATGTATTTATACAGTCATCTTGAGGTGTGAGATAGTTAAGGTGGATGAGGGTCTAGCATAGTGGAGGGTATAGCCTGTAGTACAAGAACATAGCCAGTTATTAGTGAGATGCAGTTTTAATGCTTTTTTAAACTGTGTGAAGGAAGTGATAGCAGTTATGTTACAGGGTAGGGCGTTCCATATTTTGGATACATAATTAGAAGCTGATATAGAATTTTATGGGCCAGAGAGAGTAGGTTGTAATGTAGGAGTTGAAGAAGTTCCAACCAGTTGAGCTGCTTCAAGGGTGAGCAGTGGTGAGATGTAAATGGGGAGTCAGACGCAAATCTAGCGATTTTGTTATAGCAGGAGTCAAGCTTAGGTCTTAGCAGCTAGGTCTGCTTTTCTAAGGTTGGTGAGAATAGGTGAGGCATACAAGAGGGTAGAAATTAGGTGAGTGTGGGTTATAGTAGCTTTTGTTTGTTGGGTAAGGAATTGTCTATTTCTATAGAGTGTACCGTTGTAGTATATATATATATATATATATATATATATATATATATATATATATATATAGGTAGCTATATCTCTCACACTACATACTACATTCTTTCTGTTTCTTTCCCTGGAGTAAACTACTTCACATATGTTTGCATTAAATCTAAGACATCTCATATTTTATAAACCCACTATAGTTGTCAAGTTGCATAGCATTTGTTTTGAATTTGGTTCCATTTTGTGTCACTTTGAATACCACTGCTCGTTTGCATATATGTTTATCACTTAGAAACAAACATTATTTTCCTGCCAGGTACCTTGCAGTGCCATTACAGACATTAAGGGGTCCTGGTCTCACTACTTAGCAAGTATACTGTGACTACATGTCTATCCATCCATCCACAACTTCCTTTTCCCATTTTTCCACAAGGTGTCAGGTGTTACTTCAATAGTGACAATAATCTAGGGCTAGGGCACATACATACACAGGGTGGCTAGCCTTGCCACAGTTGTCCTTCCATACCAGTCATTTACATGCACACTTACACCTACAGCCAGTTTGAACTGTCCAGTCCATCTACAAAATGTCTTTGAAATGGATAGCAAGAGAGAATTCTGTTATACAAAAATGTGATCCTCTTTGCCGGAAGTTCAGTGTCCTAAGTGTTAATTATACTAAGCACAGAGAGGTAGAGATGAAGTTCTTTACAAGTACAACCTTGCAATACTTTGTGAAAGGACTGTCTAGTCAGAGTCCTTTTGGGTACACTACAAGATCAATTTAGGTCATCATTCTGAGAAACAGAACTTGCCTTCAGTACCAGACTATCTGAAAATTCATAACAAAACAAATAATTAACACACGTGTCACTAGGTCTCGTCACATAATGAACAGCACATTTTTTCTGCTGGTAATATTATATTTTAAAGTCTTAAATACAGTTAAATCAAAATGACAGACTGAAATCATAACACAAGTGGCATATAACAGGGAGGAGGCAGACTTAGGCACCAGTGACAAAAAGTGAAACTCAAACACATTTTGCTTGACACTCCACTGGAGAATCAGCAGTGAGGGAATATCATAATCAATGGCATCACAACCTTAAGTTTTATATTTACTTTTCTGGTAAGATTTTTGTTGGAATGAATGCATTACTTAATTTTTCTTCTAATCTGTAATCAGATCAGACTTATTGTTTGTGGGTAATTTACATTTTATCATGATTATGGACCCATAGTTATTCTGTGACCAGTGTTCCTTCTAATGCCCAAATTTGAAGAACGGCACTACACATTTCTTACTAAATGATGAAATATTGCAGAGCAGTTCACATACTTTCAACTAATAAATATATTCTGCTTTAGTATCAAATTAAAACAAAGGCTATATACTTTTAGTAGATGCAGCATCACAGTTGTCTGCAATATGTAGAGGAAAGTTAGTTAATATTTCTTTAATAAAGTACTAGAATATTTCCAGTGTCTGACATCCACACTGCTGTCCTCTGTGTTTCAGAATACAACTGCCAGGTCAGGTCTGTCCTAGGAAACGAGGAACAGGTGGTAAACCTAGTTAGAAATGACAGAAGGTAATGCAAGCAGCTTCTAGGCAGGATCTCTGGCAAAACTGCTCGCCCTTCCAGCACCCCTCATCTGCTCTCCAACACCTACCTGCTTAATGTCTTGATATTTTGCACTTCTTGGGTGGGACCCTCGATGCCCCCCCCCCCCCAACATTTTCTTTTCAATACAATGCATGAATAAAGTCCCCAATAAGTACAAGAAACATTTATCTAGGCTTCTAGGTTGTTAAGACAACTGACGTTATTTGTTAGCAGCTACCTAAATATATATGTCTTAAGAACATTCCGGTTTGAGCAAATTTGCAAGAGGGTAACACCATCTTCTTGGCAGGCCTGGCTAATATGTTTTTTTTTCTGTCCCATATAAAGATACCTATCATTTTATTTGCTCGAGAATCAGAGCGAAACCAAAAATAATGGGAGTAAAAAGGCCCAAGAATCACGGACAATTTCAAATATTGCTCTAGAAAATTAATAAAACAACAGGCGATACACTAACATACATTTTTTGATGAATAATTAATAAAAATACATTTATGTCTGGCATTAATGGCTGGCTATACTCCTCAGCGACTCTTCACTAGAAAACCGACAATTTTACGACGAACAGTGCAAAAAATATTGGGGAAAAATCAGAGACAGTTAGTTGAAAACTATATTCAACTGTTACTCATAAAATGTGCAGTTTTGTTCTAACCACATTTGAGTACTGAAGTCTTTAAATAATGCCTCATGTGAACCCTGGCTCTAGTTGATTGTCACTGTTAAAGGGACACCCCGACCCCATGTGTGCAAATAATAAAAAGGAGTAGTGGATGGATGGATGCGCTTAACAGACCTAGTAACTTCTAAAACGAGTGTTGCTCCACCTCTTCTTAATGAATTCCTTGTTTTAAGTTAATTATATTATTTATCGTCACTGATTTTGGGATTTCTCATTATAATATTCGTTTCCTCCCTGATTTTTGTAGTGGACGGGTTGAGGTCTGCAAGTATAAGACGATTGAGAGGTGGCTGTGATAGGGGTATGGGTAGGTTTAACCTTGTGCAGGAGCGCGTTTAGTCCTTCTGGAGAAAAAGCAAACTTGTAAATGTAAATGGTAATACACCGAGCTCCATCTGCTGCTACAAGGCTTAGGATAAACATTTAGATGACAGGCATGTATAAACTGCAAAGACCCCGTTTGGGGTATCAATGGATATCTGGTTCCCCTTCCTACTGCTGTGATGATTTCTGACAGCTGAGGGGAGTTGTCCAGAATTTTGACATCAAATTACAAACACAGGCATACAAATAATAGAAACCCCCCTGTATGTGACACTGCCAGAATATTATAGGGGGTTGTAACTCCGGTGATTCGTTGCATACCTCTCAACCTCTTAGCACAAAAAACCTGGACAAAGTAAAAAATAATCGGGGGAGCAACGCCCCCAAACAGGGACAGATCTGTAGCATTGCCCTTATAAACTTACAGAGAGTTGCTACAATAAAATGTCTTGTGTTTCCATGCATTTTCTGAAGTCTGAAACTCAAACGCTGTCATTATTTAGCGGATTTAGTCCTCAGTGATCTGCCACAATATTTCAGAAACCACAAATTTCACGAGGAACAGACCTAAAATATGGGGCAAAAATCTGGACATTCTGCGACAATCTGGGCAGTTGAGAGGTACAGTGAGGTAACACTAAGCTTGAAATAACACACAGAGGAACATGCTTTCTACTCTGTAAACACACATTCTGCTTGTGACTCATGTGACCTACTGAACTTCTTCTCGTTAACTGAAAAATGGGTACAGCAGAGGGAATGCATTTTAAACGAGCGTGAAATTTCACTTTTATAGTGAGTTTTGTTATATTTTATTACATGCGTTTCAACAATTAGAAATGCAGCGAGGAAGGAAAATACTTGTACAAGTGAAGGAGAAACACTGAAATGAAGCACAGAATGCTAGTTCTGTCATCCCTGAGAATGGGACATCAACTTGTCTCTTGAACTTTTCTAAACGTCCGAGGAAGGGAGGCGTATCCTCGAGAAACCCACACCATTAACTGCCATTCCTGAGCAAGAGATAAAAGTGAAACTTGAAGAGAGTTTCTGGCGGCGTCGCACTCAAAGCCCTGCTGCCCAGCAACGGAGACCCTTCATCAAGTCATTGAACAGATGGTCAGTGTGCAACAGGCAACATATGTTCCAGTGAGCAATGACAGCACAGATGGAGGTGGTGTGTGTGTGTGTGTGTGTGTGTGTGTGTGTGTGTGTGTCTCTGCGCCCAGAGTTGAGGGGACTGGACATAACCTGACACTTTCTCTTCCTTTAGGCTTCAGTTTTATTCGGACAGAAAATATAAAACTAAAGAGCATTTCAAATAATTTCCCATAGGCTGCGCTGATTATTACCATCACACCAATCCAGCATTTCACTCTAAACGATAAAGTGTGTTAAGACCACCCCAATGAAATATTATTATGTGCACAAAACTGCAAATATGTGGTTAGTTGTAAGGTAATTTTTGCAACCCCACCCCCAACACTTAAAGAACTGTTTTACTTTTCTTGCATTTGAATTGTGTACTGTGTTTGGGGGGGGGGGGGGGGGGATCTGTGTCCCATTTTAAACATGAGATGCAAAATCCAGCAGATGTCTTTTAGAAAAGAGACAGGTGACACAGGTCATTACAATTAATTCAGTGCTATTGCAAGGTAAAGCTTTCTTTGACCACTGAAGGGAATAATCCTGGGATATCACATTTACTTTCCTCCATTTTACTATGAAGAAAAGGTTTGCTGAGGAGACTTCAATTTCGGGTTGAGAGAATATGTACTGAGCAGCATCTGGCTAGCAGGTGAAGTATTACAGAACGAAGCATACAAAAGGGAATGACTGCTGCTTATGAAGAAAGTTCAGTGGTTCTGCAAACTTTTCCAATAGTTTATATGTGTATATTGTAGATGCCATAATAAATTCTACTTGTTTATTTAATCCAGGTTGGCTACTTGTTTAATGTCTAATGTGCCAAGTGGTGTTTTTAGTTGTCTTAAGTATGATAATTTCACACTGAATTTTAATGGCATTTCTATGAAAAGTTGCCATCTGGTCAGTACGGCTCTGAATTAGTTACAATGAACCCAGGTCTGATAATTTTTGCAGCAACTACATTATTAACTACACCCCTTCTGTAAGGGCATGTATGAATCTGTTTATCATCCATTCAGCTATCCATCCTTCTATCTGTTTATCATACCTGTCAACTTCTTAATGTAAGAACTTTGGCCAAAGCCAATAATAATGGGGAGAGAAAGGCTCCAAAATAGGGACAGACTTTAAATACTGTTCTTATAAGCTTAAAAAGTTGATAAAATAACTGATTTTGGTTTAGCATGCATTTTCTGAAGGATATGAAGTCTGTAACTCAAAAGTCTGTCATTATTTAGTGACTTTGTTTATAAATTATTTGCTAGAAAGCCATATGTTTCATGAGGAATAGACCAAAAATATGAGACAAAAATCTTGATAGTTGAGAGGCATGCTGTCTGTTTACATAAAGTTGTTTGTGTGATCAAACTCTGCCACTGTTATCATTTTACTAAAGTGGACAATTGGTTAAATTTTCAGTATTTCTGTTACCATAGAATCATAGAAAGTAGAAGGCAACTGGGCCATGTGGCCATTTATGGCTTGCCAGTATCCACCTTTAGACTGTACTTCCTTTTTCAAGGAGTGATAGTTCAGTCATGCTGCAGATGAATTTATGAATACCCTTCCAATTGTGTAATTCTTTCCTAAAGGAAAACGGTGTGTCACATTGTTTGATCTGGAGAGGAAATTTGTTCCAGAGAATGGGTAGTTGTTGCATGAGAAATCTGTCGCTCTGCAATGATTTGTTTATTTGCTGAAGCTGGTTCAGATCTCTGGTTCTTGTGTTCTCTGGACAGTTTGATTTGTGAAGAAATAAGAGGTCTTAGACTGCAGAATGTCTAATAGACCAGAAAGCAAGTCACAAGTTGCCTCTATGGAGTCTATAGGACACGAAAAACAGGGACAAGGCCCTCAGTGTCTCTTGGTAGTTTCGGTCCTTTAGGCCCATGATCTATTTTGTTTGGAGCCTTTGTTGTCTCAACTGATTGATATGCTTAGTACATCACAAAGGGGTAATAATGGTTCTCATGTTCTCATAGCGATCAAATCTAGGAATTTCTGCATGTGAAATAGATATGATGACCACTACATGACAGAAACCTCCACAACTCCTGTATGTAAATATTAACCCTACACTCAGTTACGTCTTTGAAGATTGTGTGGTCATGCTTTTAATAGATAGCCTTTGACATTCATTGGAATGTTTATCTAAGCATACTAAGAGCAAGCATGTTTTAATGTACAGTATAGTTATCAAACCATGTATTATTCCAGCTTCTGTAGGAGTAGAGTATATTGCTAATCATGCTTTATGGTTAATATAGCCAGCATCAAGGGATGTCAACTCATTAGTTCTTGTGTTTACTGCAGACAGGGCCTTTAGGTATGTAAACAGACTAGAAACCATTGTGAGCCTGCCTGAACTGTTTTTAATTCTAATCTTTGGGGTCCCTTTTTTGACAGGTATTTTCATGAAACAAGTTAGTATACTTACATACCTTTCATTCGAACTGCATTGCAGGACTTTAATTTCACTTGACCGTTCAGTACAGATGTTGCTAGTGCATCATTGTTATGGTCTCTGTCCTTTCATGTGTTTGTGCTTCTTTCACTTTGGCCCCACACTAACCTGGAACAGAAGTTATAGCATGTCTTCAGTACTGTTCTGAACTGGTTTATTTTAAATGTAATTATGCACTCTGGAGAATCTGAAACATGGTAATTCACTTTTATAGGTTCATAGGTTCATAGTTTCATAGATAAGTATTAGGCTAGCTGCCCTTGCTGGCCATTTTAAAGCCTAGCCAGTTTCCCCTTTTGTGCTTGAAATAACTTACCCCATTTGGTTATAGATTGGCTTTACCCATCCCATGGTTGATAATTATATATCATCCCTACTGAGAATAACTGGGATGATACCATAGATAATTAAAGGGGGCATATGCATGAGATAAAACATTTAGTAGCTGCATGTGCTCATTAGTAGTACAGGGAGCAGTCCTGGGGTATATTTTCTGTTTCCCATTGATAGATTCACGTTATGCTTGAATTACGAACAGGGATGAACTTTGTTTTATGTAGATGGGGTGTCTGTTTTAGAACAGAACAGAATACTTTCTCTTTTAATGTAGAGTTTTTAGTTTGTTTTTTTCCCACCAGTAGAAGTATCAGCAAGTATTCAGTTTTCAGTAGGCTCTCCTGAATTGCATTCTCACTTACATACTGCACAGTTAGCACACACGTGTGAAGAATAGTACCTTAGGTATTTATACTACTAGGAGAAATTTGGCCAAGGCATCGGGGAAGTTCTCCTACTATTTGTGATAGGTGCACTAGAACCCATAGCTTTCTGCACCAAAAGCAAGTGTGCTACCTGTTGCACCACTGACACTGCTAAATCTGGAGTAGGATAACATTTTCTGCGATCAGTAGAAGGTAAAAGGCACAACCTTTAAGTAAAGTGAAGCTTTGAGTATGAATATGCCTTGCTTCTAAGACTCCTCATTCTGTGTGTGTGTAGTATTAAGAGGCCATTCATTTATTTATGTAACATTTGCTTACCAGGAAAGTCCAACTTGGAATGAGCCAATTTTCAGTAGAGGTCTAGGGAGAAATGCTCCAGACATGTCTTTGTGACGTGGGAGGAAACCCAAATGAATGCAGGGAGGACGTTTAAACTCTGCACAGAAGGCACCCCAGCCAAAAATCGAACTGCAGAACCTCTTGCTGTGAGGAGACAATGCTAACTGCTTAACCACTGCACCATTCATTTATTGGTCATTCTTAGCTGCACGTTACCAGAAGCAGCATCCACTCTGCAAATTTTGAACTGGAAAATGTGGAATTGGTTGATTTCCTTTGTGTAACATTAGTAGCACCGTAGAAGCTATGATTTTGCATTTCCACATTCCAAAGTAAAAATTTGCCACAATAATCTAAATTTTGTTTTTTTGTCATGAATAACATCGAACCACTTCTCATTTGCATTTTAATGTTTGTAGAAATAAAAAAATAATATCTTACCCTTTTTTTCATTGTTACAAAACAATGTTTTTCATTTTTCAGAAAAGTAATTTAAAATAATGAAATAAACTTATTTTGATTTTAGTCAGAAGTTTTTTTTCAATATGATTCTGTATGTCTGTCTCTAAAGCTGTGTGGCAACTTCTCTGAAAACCTGACGTTTTAGAATCACATGTTTGAGGCTTACCTCGCTGTGAATGGAACTGCAGAAAAACTGGAGAAAGGTCACTATGCACTGTTGCTACATATCATAAGTGAGGAAACTATAAATATACTTTTAACATTTTAGTCTCAAAGAGGAGGAAAATGACAAGTTAACAGAAATGAAAAATAAATCTCAAGCATATTGTGAGCTAAAGAGAAAAAAACATCCATATGTAGGGCATTTTGTTCTAAAAATCAAGCTGTTCAAGAACCTATATATACTTACACAACTGGAATAAGAAAGAGAATTGAGTGGCTAGGAGTCTGGCCCATATGATTTACTAAAAAAAGTTAGAACTGAATGTGATGTAAATGACTGAGTTAGAGAACATTTTATACTGTATGTGTGTAGGCTGAGTGAAATTATAATTATTCAGTAAAGGGTCTGCATGAAGTAAGCACAAATAATGTCATAACCATATAAATGAAATAGAAGTAGAAATCAGACCACTCAGAAATCCAAAATGTTGTTCAGAAATAAATCCATTGACAGAAAGAAGGTGTGTGCAAGGTAAGGTAACTTAAAATGCATGAGAAGACTCAATTAAAACCTTATAAGCAGACTTGTAGGCTGTGTGTGGGGGGTGGGGGTTCAATTATTTTGAAAAAGTATGTAAATGAAGCACTAAAGCTAATTTCTGGGATTTGTATTCTGTTGATTGTAATGGCCAAACAAAAACTGAAATAATCTTGGTTTCAGTTGAAATGCATAAATGGAACACAACAATCACTGAACTCACAGTTTAATCAGAAAAAAATGGATATACAAGACAAAAGCATCGCTTTTAATCTTGCCACTGGTGCAAAACATTATATTATATTATATTAGAATCTTTGTTTAAAGCACTGAACCTGTATGGCACTGTTTGTAAATCTCTCAGACATCCACTACATTTACTGGGTTCATATCACGTTATCGAAAGCCGATAACGTCAAATGCCACAATGTCGAACCCTATGCAGAGAACGCTAAAACTAGTGAAGCTGCAGAACATTGAGTTCTTTCCTAGGGAAAGAATTTGGTTGTCTGTTTCTGTGGCTTCGCTATTTTTAGCACTGTGGTGGAAAGTTACAGGAGTTTAGGTAAGTGTGTGATTGTGTGGACGTTAGGTTTAGGGTGCGGGTTAAGTGAGTTAGGGTTAGGGTGCTGGTGAGGTGAGTGTGCGATAGTGACGGACCATAGGGTTAGGGTTGGGTTAAGGTAAGTTGATAGATAGTAGTGTTTGTATAGTTTAGTGTAGGGTTAGATTATGATTTTAAGTGTAAGTGTGTGGATTGATGTTTTTTTTGGTGTGCCTGTGTTGTGTGAATGTGTTTCGGAATAGCAAATTTTTTCCCAGGGAAAAAATTAGCTGTTCTGAATGTTCGATATTGTGTACTTTAGATTATTTAGGTTTGATTAAATGGTGTTCGGTGTTTTCGGCTTTCGATGACATGATATAAACGCCATTTACTTAATTCACCAGTTCTCACATTACAGCTGCTCTTTCACATCAGCTTGTAAATAGCAACTTTGGTGCACACAAATACATTTACTTTGAGTTTGATATTTTATCAGCTAATGTGACAACTAACGTATTATTTATTTATTTGTCTTTGTTTACTAGGAAAATCTGACTGGGTAATACCTATTTTCAGTGGAAGCCTGGGGAGAAAAGCTCCATTTCCTTACATTGCATTATATTAAGTTCCAGTCAAACACAGAGAAGAGTGATCTTCTGTGAACCCCTCTAAAGTTTGTGAAAAAAGTTAAGGAAATAATGACAACACTGTCTCTACCCCAACACGAAATATAGTGACCCCTGAGGTTTAAAAGAAATGTTAAAGAAATAATGATATTATCCCCAGCCCCCCCACACACAAAAGAAGAAAGAATCTGTTGCAAAAAAGAGTAAAATCCCATGATTGGAGGAACTCCCTGGTCAGCCTCAGTAAGAAGCTGAGATCCCTCATAAAATCCTCCAAAGCTAGTTATGAAAACAAAATCGCCACTGATTTTAAAGACAACCACAAGGCATTCTATAGCTATGTCACGAATCTCAATGGCAACACTCAGATCTACTCTGAGTTACAGCACAATGGCACTAAATATACAGAACCAACTGATATTGCCAACATCCTGGCAGATAGGTTCAGTGCTACCTTTACCCCCCTTTCACCCCCTAAAGGGCCCATCTCTATACTGGAAGAATGCAAATTTCCTGTAATCATGGCTGCACAGGTAAAAGCCTCACTCTCCAAAGCCAAGAACGCAGCATCCATGGGACCTGACAATATCCCAGGCTGCATTCTACACAAACTACAGAATAAACTGGCTCCCCACCTAAGTACCATGTTCAATCATAGCCTCACCTCAGGCTTTGTGCCCATTGAATGGCACACTGCAATGGTTATCCAACTCCACAAAGGGGGAGCCACCACAGACCCTGGGAACTACCGCCTCATTAGCCTGACTAGCCTGGTCTGCAAGGCCATGGAACGTATCATCATGGAATTCATAAACAAAGACATTGGAGATCTACAAACTCTGGACCCCACACAGTTTGGGTTTGTAAAAGGCAGATCATGTCTCCTAAACCTGACAGACTTCTTTGAAGTAGTCACCAAAGCCATAGATGAGGGTAAGGTGGTTCACACAGCCTATCTAGATCTCGCCAAGGCGTTCAACACCATCCCCCACTCTGGAATTATAGATAAACTCACTAAACTAGGTATAAATCTCTATGTCACAAGATGGGTTGCCAACTGGCTTACTGACAGAACCCACACTGTGAAAGTAGCAGACTCCAAATCAGACTTCAGACCAGTGACAAGTGGAGTACCACAGGGTTCAGTCCTGGGTCCTCTCCTGTTTGGTATCTACTTCTCTGAAGTACAGGCTAACACAGGAGGTCTTTGGCTAACTAAATTCACAAATGACTGCAAACTAGGAGCCATAATCGAAACTCCTAATGATGTGGACATCCTACAAAAGGGCCTCACTGAGACAGATGCCTGTTGTCAAAGACATGGTTTCAAGCTCAATGCCAAAAAGTGCATTGTCATCCCCTTTGGTAAAAACTCTGCACCCATGAACTACCACATAGGCGGTAGTCTACTTAACACTGAAAGTGTGATAAGAGACCTTGGGACACAGGTGGACAGTAGTCTCTCCTTTGATAACCACATCACAGTGGTCACGAAATCCTTCTATGTGGCACACCTCATCACAAAAGGTTTCTCATCCAGAAAAAAAGAGGTCATTGTTCCCATCTACTCATCACTCATTAGACCCATTATAGAGTACAATGTCCCTTTTGGTATGTACCTCACAAGACATCTACAACAACTGGAAAGGCTGCAAAAATACCTCACAAGAAGATTACTGGCCTCAAACAGATGCCTTATGCAGACCGTCTCAAAAAACTCCAGCTTTACTCTGTCGCTTATCGCCTACTCAGAGGCAATCTTTGCCTAACATACAAAGCTATGTCAAACCCAGAGCTGTTGGACATGCTCCACTTAAAGAAATCCCAATCTCTCTGAGCTACATGCTCTAGGGACCAAAACCTTGTCACCACAATAAACAGAACATGCTGGAGGGATATATTCCTGTCCCAGAGACTTCCCATACTCTGGAACAGACTACCTATCTATGTCAAACAGAGCTCCTCATTAGCACTCTTCAAGAAAAATCTTGATGATTGGATGTGTAATAGGAAATTCACCCCGGGGATCACTTCTGTGGTTCTGCTTGACAGGGGCACAGGAAAATAATTTTCTTGGGTGGCGAAAGCCAGGGTACCTTTTTGGCTAGGCTTGTATAGGCCCTAGGGCCAATAGCCTAATACCTACCTATGAACCTATGACAAAATTGGGTGGGCTACAGTCCAGCAGTCCCATACCATGACCAGTGTATAATAACATGTTCCTTAAACACTCTCTTTAAAAACCTCATTCTACGCAATTCATATTTCACTCCAAAACTGAAAAAAATATTGGCTCTCAGAAATGGCTTATACAAAATTGATCTTTCAAGTCCAATTTTTTTAAGAACTCCACTACTATCTTTCTAATAAAAAAAACCTATATTCATGCAAAATGAACACCTCTCTAAAAATCACCAAACTTGCTAAAGTAAGAAAAAACTCTAGGTTACTGAAGAACTAAAACACTATTCAAACTTAGGAAATGATGCATGGCGAAATGCTCATCCAAAGAAACAGGGAAGCATTCATTCTTCTTAGAAACTTAGATGAAATGAATGCTTGAAGGCACAAGGCTATACACCTTCAGTCTAGTCCTACTAGGTAAACCAAAACAGTTCTGTAGCCTAGTCAATCATTTTATTGGACAATCCTTCTATTAAAAACACTTTCATAGATAACAAAACCCCATCCATCTCAGTAACCCCTCCACTAGTTACTTCCTAAAAGAGCTCTCAAATTCCATTATACCTCACAAAACCTGCATGCACAAGTCTCTGATCTCTCTACATTCTCTGCTCCATTTAACATAGCATCAAACATAAGTTACTGACAGTCTTAAAAGCAATATACCATCAGATGCAGCTATTAGCTCTTGTGGCATGCATGCACAGTTTATCTCCTTATGCTAAGATCACCCTCTACCTCTGTCTAACCAAAAACAGCATGCACACCCAGTGTTAACAAGCCATTAATAAGACAGTCTCAAAGTCGCAAAGCTGTCTTCTAGAAACAACTTAAGTCTATTTCTCAATCTCTCACCCTTGAGAAATATTGAAAATTGAATATACTCTCTGCTTTGTGAATACTTGCATGACTATACAGTAGTCTCCAAATAATCAACATTTTTTTTGGCCTGTAAGGAACACAATAACTGCATTATATACCTTCTTTGGAAAAATGACAAAGGTAACTAAATCACTGAATTAACTAAGATATTTCACATGGTAGATCACCACCATCTCATTAACTCACTAATTCATGCCACAATAAGCATGCAAGCCCTTCCCTAGTTTAAGGACTTCTTCTCTAGCAGAAACTTTACAGTTCTCAAAATCAGCCTTAACCCCCCCTCCCCCAAAAAGATGTCCCTGGGGATCCTTCTTCTCTCCAATTCTTTTATTACTTCTTAAAAACAAGCTGTCAACTATCCTACCATGTATGACAATTGTCTTATATAGTTATGATGATGCTGCAGTCTACAGATCCAGCTTATAAAATACAACTACTGAAATACACCTTGAACAAGACCTGTGGCAACTCTCCTCTGGGAGACTAGCTAACAAATTACTTTTAAACGCTAAAAAACTTAAAGCAATGATCTTCAAATCGCTGCAGAAGTGAAAACAGAACAGGTATCTAGTTAGTTCAACACCAAAGTTTTTTGCACTATGTTGAGGTTATTAAGTCCAAAGTCAACCCAGTGCTATTCTGGGTAAGTGAAATTTTACACTTTCTTACCCCTGAATGAAGGTTGCTCAACTTGAAAATCAATTATCTTTAATTTCATCAGTCTCTAAAAATGAACCTGTTATCTTTACAAAACACACAACTAAAAGTGGGACAAAGCCCCAAAAATAGGGACAGTTTTTAAATATTGCTCTTACAAACTTAGAAAGTTGATAGAATAGTAGGTCTTGCATTAGTATGAATTTTATGAAGGGCATGATTAAAGTCACTAAATAATACTAAATAATGACAGACAGTTGGGTTTCAGACTTCATATCCTTCAGAAAATTTAGAACGATGGAAAATATGTCAATCTAGCAACTTTCTAAGTTTAAAGGAGCAATATTTAAAATCTGTCCCTATTTTTGGGCCTTTGTTCCCCCATTATTTCTTGCTTTGTCCAGATTTATTTGCTGAGAGGTATGCTAATCAACTAATACAATTTCCCTTAGAATTTTGTAATTTCTAGTTGTTCTTCTACAGTTGTTGTTTGTTTGTTCGGCTTTTCCTGGTTGTTTTTCTTCTACAGTACATACTGAAAATACAGCAGAAAGGTAAACATAAACTCATGTTTATTCTTCTCCATCTAAAAAGTGTTCAATACGTGCTTGACTCTACTAACAACTGCTCCTTTATACAAGAAAATAAGTGCCCATACTAAGTAGAAACATTCTAGATACTAATCCACACCTCAGCATGAAAGAAAATCCTAAGGCGGAAGAAAATGAAAACTGTGTTTATTTTATGGCCTCTTTTATTAAACCTAAGCATTCCTGTTTGAAAAGTCAATGGAGGGTCAAAACACATGCTAAGAAATCTGAAACTCAAATGTCTGTCATTATTTTTTAACTTCAATCTTTAATGATTTGCCACCAATTTGCCAGAAAAACCACAATTTTATGAAAAACGGACCAAAAATGTGATGCAAAAATCTGGATAGTCTGCAAAAATCTGTACAGTTGAGACTGAAGTATGTAATATGTTATGTAAGCAAGTGCAACTTAAGAAAGAATTCTTATTCTACTTAACTTTTTTGTACTATCCTCCTTCACTAACCTGCTATAATTTATTCACTTCCACTTCCTTTCCTTCCTTTTCACTTGAAAAGTGCTCTTTCCATTTTTTCCAATCCAGGCAACAGGTCAAACAAGTTGAAGGTGCACTGCACTGCTCTGTCTGGTGTCAGATCGAATGAACAATTTGCTGCTGACTGTTTCTCGCTCTCTTTTTCTCAGAATGCAAAGCGCAGGAAGAGAGCAAGAACCAATCAGTAGCCATCCAGCCATCCATGTCATGTACATGACTGCAGACGTGGCAGTCTGATCCTCTTCCACTTTACCGCAGTTAGAAACGGCATAGATTTCTGGGCATCTGTACACTGATGACTTCTCTTCTTAATCTGGACTGGTTTTACAGCAGTCCGGATTTACAGAAACTAAACCTAGAACTGTCCGAACTCGCATGCGTGTGCAGTTCGAGTTCTGGGACTTTAACAGCAAGTCAGTCAGACTTGCAGCTAAGCAGTATTATTTAAATAATTCTAAATATTTTATTTTTTAAAATGTTAATCTTTTTTTTTCTTTTCACAGCTGGGGGGGCTGCAGCCGTGCAGTCTGATGGCATGAACTGCCCCTGGTATGGACGTAGACAGTAGCCTTACCTTCAGCCACCACGTGGCCACAGTTGTGAAGAAATCCTTTTATGTTGTGCAACTTATAAGTAAGGATATGGCATGTAGGTCCAAAGAGGTTAGTATCCCACTGTACTCCGCCCTTATCAGACCAAACATAGAGTAAAATGCTTCCTTTGGTATGTACCTGACCAGGCATATGCAGCAACTAGAGTGACATCAGAGGCTCCTTCCCAAAAGAAGACAAGGTGTAACAAACCTGATTTATGTTTAATACCTTTAAAGCCCTTTACCTCTACTTAGTCTCCTATAGCTTGCTTAGGGGTGATCTATGCATGGCTTACAAGGCATCCGCAAACCACACACTTATGAATCTCATACAAATTCTTAAGTTAAAGAGTACCAGAAATACAAGGTCTAGGGACCTGAATTTTGTCTGTGTCTTAAGCAGAACATGCCAGAGAGACAGATATATGTCTCCTAGAGACTGCCCCTCCTATGGAACAGGCTTCTCATCCATGTGAAGCTGGGTTCATCTATTATCCAGTTTAAGTGCAACCTAGACCAGTGGGTGGCGAATAGAAAATTTATACCGGGCCTGGCTCTATGTCCCTTGTGGACAGCGGTAGCTTATAAATGCCTGCCCTCAATGTCCTATTTGGATGCAGGACATCATTATTCTTTTGGGAAAACTTGACTAGGCTTAGAAAGGCCCACCTCCAGGTCATTAGCATAGTAACAGTCTATGAATATATGAATCTATGAATCTCTGTGTAAAGTCGTGATTCTACAGAGCTTGCAGAGTGTGTCCTTTTTCTTAAATAGTTGCTTTAGGTCACATATTATCCAAGAACAAGCATCAATCCTGAGTCTGTGTTTTTTTATTGAGTAGATGGAACTCTGAGTAGGGATGAGTGTAGTTAGTATAATGCAGTGCCAGTGTTATAAGTGCTGTACAGGAGACAGCTGTTTATACAAGCAAGTAGATTTAAATGGATAATGTCTTTCTCCAGGATGAAAGAGTGGTCATTAAGGACCAGCATGGAAAAAAGGACAGTGGTCACTCAGTGTGTTTTGTAAGCAACTCAGTGATCTGCATCTACGGAGGAATGTTAGTCAGTATTATACTAGGTAAGAAATGTAGTGGAATTTCTCAAGGGACACATAACAGTAGGTGTTAGTTTTTTGGAAAACAACTAAGGCTGCATATTGAATAACTTTACAAAGGAGCTGGACAACCAGTCTAAATTTAAATATGCAAGAAATATGAAGCGATACACTCAGGCCTATATTTCCTAGTTCAAATAAGAAAAAAAAACTGAAGGAGTCTAGGGATTTCATAGGGATATATGCAACTGAAATACATGTATGTATGTATGCCTGTATGTTTATTTATTGCATATTAATCCTTTGTATGTATGTGTTGATGTTTCAATATAGTGAGCTAAAACATTGAACAGCTTAAACCAGTGGAAAAAAACAACAGTATCCCCTTGCATCCCCACAGTCCCTGCGACTTGCATATCTATCTAGCTATATATATATATATATATATATATATATATATATATATATATATATATATATATATATATAAAACTTACTATGAGAAACCTCCTTATTCTACTGTTACCAATCTCGCACCAAACACCACAAAGTCACCCTGAACCCAAATACATACACACACACACACACACACACACACACACACACACACACACACACACATACATTCATACAAATCATATACTCATACACATGCAAACATTCAAACGCATACAAACCATTTATTATTTTTAATGCATTCTACATACTGGTTAATTTGTTTAAATCAGTTTGTTTATTTGCTACTGTTATATTAAAAAATACACTGTATGCATCGCTGCTTAGCTAGGGTTAAATGATTCTCGGTGCCATAAAGTCTGCTCTTCAAATGTTACCTTAGAACTAGCCAGTTTTTTAGTTTTAGCACTAATCTGTTTCTTTGAGCTCAGCACTTGTTCAGAACTTGTTGTAAGCACTAAATAAGCTACAAATTACCACAGCACTCAACTTTTCTCACTTGTCTAGAGGAAAACAGTTTTTAGTACTTAATAAATAAGCACCTATCCAGGCATGTCTAAGGGTAGGCTCCCGGTGTTTTCTCCTGTCTACCTGATGAATCTGGGCATCTTGGGGCAATGCAGCAATTGCCTCTTGTACACAGACAACCCTCTCCTCCTACCACCCAACATTACAACCTGTGAGAGATGCACTTATATAGCCAGACTGGAAGCAAAGCTCTCTTCACCCAAAATTGGACTAGACAGTCAAGAGGAGAAGGTAAACACTTGCACCACACCACACTCATAGCATAGTCCCTCAAAACCTACAACACCAAAACACACACATAGAAACATGAAACACACACCTACATTAGCGGAGGCTCTCAATAAAAATCTGCTTAAGCAACAGAGACCTCCAAAGCAGAAACGCAAGCAACCTCCACCCCCCCCAACACAACCCAAATGACACATAGCTCACAAACTCAGTGTGCCATTCAACCACAGCCCATAAGGCATAACAATGTACCCAACACTCTAGTCATAGGTGACTCTATAGTCAGGCACACTGATGTTCCACTCACCAGGCTAAACAAGGAGAAGGTTACTGTCAGCTGCCTGTCAGGTGCCAGGATCCGCCACATAATGCACACACTCAGGTCACTTCACAAAAAGTACAAATATGACTCTGTCATTGTCCATGTTGGTGTGAATGACCTGAGATGTATCTCCCTGGACTACGTGAAAAGAGACATGGAAGAGCTCTCCGATCTTGTAGCCCAGGCAGGTATGACCCTAGCCCTGAGTAGCATCCTGCCATCACCAAGAATGATACCACAGTACAAGGACAAAATGATTGACTTCAACAATTGGCTAAGCTTCTGGTGTCATTCTAAGGGGATCCAGTATCTGTCTGCCTGGGATGACATGATTGACAGACCACAATGCTTTGCCATGATGGCCTGCACCTGTCGCCCTTGGGATTCTGGATAAAGGCAAAGGCTCTTGCCGCCCCTATAGCACCTTTTTAGGCAAGGTTCAAATGACAAATTCACCACCTTAACAGGTACAAGCAAGCAAAATCTGAGGGTAATGCTACTCAATGCTAGAAGTCTAAACTTCAAAATGCATTCACTCGAGGCACTCCTTAAAATGGAGAACATCAACATCTGTGCAGTGACAGAGACCTGATTCAAGGCTCCAAAGAGCACCCCTGCATTACCAGGCTATAATTCATACCACACCTTTCGGCCACCTAACCTGGACCGAAACACTAAAGGCAGAGGAGTGTCCATATTCTTTAAGGATATCCACACCTTCAGGCTAGTTGCTCAGCATAATGCATCCAAGGTTATCCAAGTGCAACTAACTCTGGGTAAGACCACAATCCAAATTGTAACTGCTACAGATCCCCCCACCATGCCCCAGGATTCCCACTCCTCATTTCTTGATACACTGGAAAATATTAGGGTACAGCCCAACACCCTAATAATGGATGATTTCAACTACCCCACCATTAAATGGGAAAACTACTCATGTATCAACTCTTTTCCTCAACATTTTCTGGAATTTATAAATTCCAATGCCTTGGATCAACTTATCCACACCCCCACTAGGGGCAGCAATATCCTAGACCTGGTCATTACCAACATGGGTGACCAGTGTTCCACACCAGAGGTCAATTCCTCATTGGTCAGATTCAAACACAAGCTAATCACCCTAGACATCCACATCCCACCTACACCCCCCCCCCATTAGGGAAACCACCATAAAAAATTTCTCCAAAGCCAACTTCACGCTTCTTAAGACAGAAGTGGCAAACTTCATGACACCCATGCAGACGGACAATAGAGGTATGACTGCTGAACCCTACACAAATGCACTTTATAAGTACTTACATGAGTGCATGGTTCATGCTATCCCTAACAGAACCAAGATGCTATCCTCCAAAAAAAGGAAGCCAATCTGGTGGTCCCCTGCCATAAACAAACTCTACAACAGAAGAAAGAAACTGTTGCAAAAAAGAGTAAAATCCCATGATTGGAAGAACATCCTGGTCAGCCTCAGTAAGAAGAAGAGATCTTGCCAACATCCTGGCAGATAGGTTCAATGCTAAATTTAAGCCCCCCTCTCACCCCCTAAAGGGCCCATCTCTATACCAGAAGAATGCAAAGTTCCTGTAATCATGGCTGCAGAGGTAAAAACCACACTCTCCAAAGCCAAGAACACAACATCCATGGGACCTGACAACATCCCAGGCTGCGTTCTACACGAACTGCAGAATGAACTAGCACTCCACCTAAGCACCATGTTCAATCATAGCCTCACCTCAGGCTTTGTGCCCACTGAATGGCGCACAGCAATGGTTATTCCACTCCACAAAGGGGGAGTCACCACAGACCCCAGGAACTACCTCCCCATTAGCCTAACAAGCCTGGTCTGCAAGGCCATGGAATGTATCATCATGGATCTTATACACAAAGACATTGGTAATCTCTAAACTCTGGACCACACCCAGTTCGGGTTTGTAAAAGGCAGATCATGTCTGTTAAACCTGATAGACTTCTTTGAAGGAGTCACCAAAGCCATAGACGAGGGTAAGGTGGTTCACACAGCCTATCTAGATCCCGCCAAGGCTTTTGACACCATCCCCCACTCTGGAATTATAGATAATCTCACTAAACTAGGTATAAATCCCAATGTCACAAGATGGGTTGCCAACTGGCTCACTGACAGAACCCACACTGTGAAAGTAGCAGACTCCAAATCCGACTTCAGACCAGTGACAAGTGGAGTACCACAGGGTTCAGTCCTGGGTCCTCTATTGTTTGGTATCTACTTTTCTGAAGTACAGGTTAACACAGAAGGTCTTTGGCTGATGAAGTTCACAGATGACTGCAAACTAGGAGCCATAATCAAAACTCCTAACGATGTGGACATCCTACAAAAGGGCCTCACGGTGACAGATGCCTGGTGTCAGAGCCATAGCCTCAAGCTCAATGCCAAAGAGTGTATTGTCATCCCCTTTGGTAAAAACTCTGTACCCATGAGCTACCACATAGGTGGTAGTCTACTTAACACTGAAAGGACAGTAGTCTCTCCTTTGATAATCACATCGCCACAGTCTTCAGGAAATCCTTCTACGTGGCACACCTCATTACAAAAAGTTTCTCATCCAGGAAAAAGAGGTAATTGTTCCCCTCTACTCATCACTCATTAGACCCATTATAGAGTACAATGTCCCTTTTGGTATGTACCTCACAAGACATCTACAACAACTGGAAAGGCCACAGAAATACCTCACAAAGAGGATTACTGGCCTCAAACAGATGCCCTACACAGACCGTCTCAAAAAACTCCAGCTTTACTCCGTCACATATCGCCTACTCAGAGGCGATTTCTGCCTAACATACAAAGCTATGTCAAACCCAGAGCTGTTGGACATGCTCCATTTAAAGAAATCCCAATCCCTCCGAGCTACACGCTCTAGGGACCTAAATCTTGTCACTACAATAAACAGAACTTGCTGGAGGGATAGATTCCTGTCCCAGAGAGTTCCCATACTCTGGAATAAACTACCTATGTATATCAAACAAAGCTCCTCATTAGCACTCTTCAAGAAAAATCTTGATGATTGGATGGGAAATAGGAAATTCACCCCAGGGATCACATCTGTGGCTCTACTCGACAGGGGCACAGGAAAATCATTTTCTTGGGTGGCGAAAGTCAGGTTACCTTTTTGGCTAGGCTTATATAGGCCCTAGGGCCAATAGCCTAGTACCTACCTATGAACCTACGAACATGTATGGACCAAATAACTCTGATAAAATGCAGAATCCATTAAAAATTGAGAAACTCACTTTTGACCAAACAAATAGCACCCTTTGTGCATCACTTTAAGAGACATAGGATTGGTTGACGAGTAAGCTAGGTTTCTAATATAGCAAGTATATCATGTTCAGGAGTTAAGCGCCAAGATTCATTAAGCTCTACTTTCCTGTTAATGTTACAGCTGGTTAAGTGGGTAATTTGTAGGTCCTGACATTACTGTGAGGTACGATTGTTATTAACAAAGTAGTGTTGGGTATTATTATTTAGGAGAGTCGCAAGATGAATACAAGGGCCTGGGTTAGTTTTGATATCCTATAAACACAGAAAACAAGCAATGTAATGTAAGTAGTAAGTGAGTAACAGACAACTATAGTGACAAGAGCAAATCATATTCTTAGAATGTCTTTAAGTAGATGTCTTAGGCAGTAAGATTTATGATTTCAGTAAGAAGGGTGGCTGAAATGTGTCCGTGCATTTGTGTGATGATGGGTATTGTACTGAGGAAAGTTGTATTTAGATAATTGCAATGACTGACAGCAGAGTAGCTGAGAATGGGGGGGTGTCCAAGCATAATACCACTATAAAAACACCATACTCAATCTTTGAAACATAATCTAATCACAGTTATTCCCTAAGCCACAGAAAGATCCAGCTGAATGTGATTATCTACAGTGATTAGTAAGCTAGATGCTGACCATAAATTATAAATGTCTAATTTTAAAAGTAGGCTAAAATCAGTAATTCTACAACCGATGTGCTAGGATCAAAGCAATATTATTCTCAAATAATACAAAGTAAAATTAAAAAAAAATAATAAAGTCATAATGCTCACAGCACTATTTAAAATTCCAGATAAAATGAATGGTTGGCATTTTCATCCTGCAAAATATAGAACTTCATTAGACCATTTGATACTGCAATTTAAAATAAGTGAATCATGTGATAGTAACAACTAGTCAGAAAACCACAAGCATGAAACAGTCATTAAGCAAATCAGTCCAGCATTACATGCCAAAATTAGACTTCTTCATCTTTAATCTTCGTGATTTAAAAATACTGTTGGTATTGCTAGCGTCTCTGAGTTCAGAGAGAGAACTGGCACTAAATAAAAATATGTCAGTACAATTGTCATTTATACAGCAATACATCAAAACACTTGTAACTTGTTCTAAAAATATGAAACAAAAACCTTTTTTAAATCATTACATATCGAGGAACATTTAAATAATGCATTATATTTAAGAAGCATGTTGATGATATAGTTATGCTTACAGATTCTTTATGAAGATTTGCAACTCGTTTTACCTACATAAAATTGACCACATGATTGTTCTGTGCTTTATTTTCTTATTGTGTGAGAACCACAAAGTGATTTTCAAAAAGAAATTAACAAGTAGTAAATAAATGACTAGCAGGGGTTACATATGTGGTGTGAACACAAATAACCTCACTTGAATTACAGTCACTGTGGTTCTTGGGACTAGAGGTTCTTCCTGCGTTTGTGTCTGAACAATGACCAGAGTCACCTATGCATTCAGCAGTGTTTTGATCCATTTCAGGAAAATCATGCTACTGCAAGTAATTAAGATGCATTCCCCATTAATTAATGAAAAGTGGACCCCCCCACACACTACTTTAAACACTTCACTATTACCCTGAAATAATTTTGTGTCCCTCATCACTTTTTTATTGACTCTACAACAGCTCCATAACTTAAACCCATTCTAGCTATATTGTCAAAAACAGACTCAACAGAAACAGTAATGTCTGTTTCATTGATAGCTGCAATAAATATAAATCCCTTCTTTGAAAATGCTGTGTACAGACTCAGGATGATAACGTCTGCCTCTTACAGCCTAGAGGTTCACGGTCCTTACTGGAGTAAGTAATATGAGACAGTCATTTTTTAATTTCCTGTTACAGTACTGGGCTTCAGTTAGGTGCATGAGTTCCTTAGGTTTTAATAAGCTTATGTCCAAGGAGCTCAACCAGTTGAACTTTGTCCACATTATTAATATGAAAATAGCTGTTACATAACACTTCTTATATAACCCTGGATAACATAATAGAAACAATAAGCAGCAAAATTACAATGTAGACTCTTTTTTACTGCATTAAAAGCATTTTAACCTTTGACAATGAACTATTTGTAAATATATGTTACACTGCGAAGCACGTACATGCATGCATCTCGCTCTCTCTCCCCCATTCCTTTCCCTCCCTCTTGCTGTCTTCATCTCTTGTGTGTGTGTGTGTGTGTGTGTGTGTGTGTGTGTGTGTATGAATGTGCCCGTTTTTGTGTAGGAATATGTGTGTGTGTGTGTGTGTGTGTGTGTGTGTGTGTGTGTGTGTGTGTGTGTGGGAATGAGTGAATGAATGTGTGTGTGTGTGTATGCGTGAATGAATGTGTGTGTGTGTGTGTGTGTGTGTGTGTGTGTGTGTGTGTTATAGCTATATCTATATTTAACTCTATAGCTATATCTATATCTACATCCATATATCTAAATCTGTCTATCTACCTCTACACACACACACACACGCACACACACACACACACACACACACACACACACACATATGTGTGTGTGTGTGCTGCTGTCTCCCCAGCATTGATATATGTTGGGTGTATACTGTGTGGTCACTGTCGTTGCTGCTCTGCATGTTTGCACATACATTAACTGGAGATGAGTCACGATGTGTGCAAGTGATGCAGCACTGTCGGTGTGTATGTATTTGCTGATACATTCTTGTACACATCATGGGCCTAGATTTCTTGTTATACTGGCTGTTTAATGGGTAACATCCCATGCTATTTACCTGTATGTCCAATGACAACATCTGTTGAGCACACCTCCTACATCCCACACATATATCTGTGTCTTCCTCTTTGGTAATGTACTTTACACACAGTCTTCCTGCACTGATGTTTACTCTCAGTGGTTTGTATATGTTCTTACTGGCATATCTTAAGTTTATGTTATGTATGATGTTCAGTGTAAATAACTAATGGATTATTTACATTAGTTGTGATCTGTACTGCTGTTGCTGGGCAACAAATAAATATAATTGTTTTCTCTGTATACTTATGTATATGTGGTTGTCATGACTCAAAGGTGTGTGTCAGACCCTACCATATTGCACACACTACTCATACATATGCATACACACATACATGCATGCACAAAATACACATATACACACACACATATATATATATATATATATATATATATATATATATATATATATAAAACATAAGGACATGAGTGTGTGTGTGAGTGTATGAATGTGCCCGTGTGTGTAGGAATGTGTGTGCATGTGTGTGTATATATGAATGTGTGTATGTATGATTGTGTGTGTGTGTGTGTGTGTGTGTGAATGTATATGTGTGTGTGTGTGTGTGTATGAATGTATATGTGTGTGTGTGTGTATGTGTGTGTGTGTGTGTGTGTGTGTGTGTGTGTGTGTATGAATGTATTTGTGCTTGTGGTTGTGTGTGTGTGTGTGTGTGTGTGTGTGTGTATGAATGTATTTGTGCTTGTGGTTTTGTGTGTGTGTGTGTGTGTGTGTGTGTGTGTGTGTGTGTGTGTGTGTGTGTGTTAATCATACTCACCTGATCCCTGTTTCTGGCCTCATTTACTTGTTCCATCCATTTAAAGTTAACATGATGGATCTTCTCCTTCTGCTTCTCAAACATGCAACTACCTTATATTATTACCATACCAGGGCTTTTCCGTCCTTCTCTGCAACCTGCAATAATGGTGCCCTTTTGTACCTCTTGTCATTTAATAATATGCCTTATTTATTTTCAGTTGCTGTATCACAGAAAATTTAGACCATTAACTGCTGAAGTACTAGGGGTTGGGGTTTGAGTCATTCCAGCTGCATAGTGATTTAACCAGCTCAAAGCTTGGGTTACTGCTGGCAAAGAGACATACCTGTTCACTGTGGGGGTTACTGTTGGCAAAGAGACATACCTGTGCACTCTGGGACCAACCTGATTAAAAATGAATAAATGTAAGAATGCATCTCGGTTCCTTTGTGTTTTCATCAGATTTAGTGCAATATATTTCCCCTGTGCTTTGTTCAGTTATTTTAAGACTGAGAACCAGTAAAATGCTTTGCAAAAATAAGTTAACAAGTAATAAGGAAATAAATGACTAGATGGCTTACATGTGTGTTGTTGTGAATAATCTGCATGCATCTCTGTAGACTTCCTCTCCTGAAATAACCTCATCTACCTTTTCCTCAAAGGCCTCCATGTACCAGTGCAGGTTCAGTTAAAGCTGAGGCTCAGGGTTGCCAACTGTCCAGAATTAAGGGACATTGTCCAAAAAATGGAAAGGACAGCTTATTGTCCAGAAAAAATACCAGGAAATTAAACATTCATTTTCTTTTAATTTAAAAAAAATCTTTTTTTTTTAAGGGTGTTCTTCTTTAAGAACACCCTTCGTGTCTGGTCGCACACAGATGCAGAAGACAAAAATAGTCTTTTGCGTCTGTGTGACTGATTGTTTACATCTTTGTTTTCCGTGCGCATGAATTTGAATTCTTGAAGACATTTGAACTGTGCAGTGGACCAAGAATGGACATCATTCAAATGTGGCTCAGGTACTTATGGAATGTTGCAGTTTTACCTACTCATTCCACAGTCTGTTCGCTTATATAGAGGAAGCATAATGTGGAATTCATAGCTATACAGTAATATTTCAAAATACTCATTGGATATTAAGTAGCTATGTTGGCTGCTAAAGCTGCAAGCAATAAAGATACTAGGTCTGAAGGACTCCATGAATATTAAATGTATCTTGAAGCAGAAGGCTACTGAATTATGATTCTGTTTTTAGTTATGATGCTGTGTTACTCATGTTTTCACTAAGCGATTAAGTAGTATGTTCTTGTTGCACTTGATTATGCATTTCAGTATTATTGGTGGGGACGTAATCATTTAATGCGATAAAATAAATCTGTTAAATGTTTCTTTTATTGGGTGAATTTATTTCTGGTGACAGATGTAGTCACAGCCTTCTGACAAATATTAGTAACTGGTACTATACAAATGTAATGTATCCAAAAGTGCAAGTGCGACAAGCCTGAGGATGCTGTACTAATCAAATCTAGTTGTGTCAAATACTAGCAGACACTTTAAGCATACCCCTCCCTCTATAAAGATGATGGATGCCAAACCAGTATTCAGTGGCATCATGTCAGAAGACCATATGATCAATGTGCACATTCATGTATCTGATTTTATGACTGCCTTATAAAGCTTAGAGTACCATGGACACATGATACTGTATACATACACACACACACACACACACACACACATATATATACATATATATATATATATATATATATATATATATATATATACACTACATACATAATAATGCATGCATACATACATATGTACACACACACACGTTTTTCTTCAATGCCGTTTCTTCAACAAACACTGGGGGTGTGGTTTAATGTCAATTGTACAAATAGCCATGCAGTGGAAATGTTGATATTGTGTAATGTCAAGATAGGTAAGTGAGGTTGGAGGTGTGATAGTGTTTCTACATATGTATGTGAGGTAGGGTTAGGATCTGGGATGAGTAAAAGATAGGTGTTATATATTTGTGTACAAGTTTGTGTATTTTAGGGTTAGCGTCGAGATTAGGTTAGGGGATAAAATATAGTATTGTCTGTGTGTCTTGTGTAGTGGATGTGTTATGGGATGGATGAAGGTAAGGTATAGGTTAAGGTGGAGGAAAGGGGCAGCATTATAGGGTTAGCACCCATTACTGGCCAGATGCATTTTCTTTGAATGTGGTTTTTCAAAGATGTTTCAGTGAATGTGAGTTTCAAAGCAGAAAAGTTTTAATGCTAAGTCTGCTTTCATTGTGAAACTGTATTACTTTGTTTAACAAATGTCTATCAGTGTTTGTTCTATAAAATTTGAAATAAAAGTTTTAAATTAAATCCAAATATCTGTAATCATTGTAGAAGTAAAGCAGAAAACAGTATGCTCACTGAGAGTTTGTAACAGTGTTTATGGCAACAGAGAAGAAATGGAGAAATAGCCAAGTAATGGGACACTGGAATGGCTGCATGAGAGGGGACAGGGGTACCAAAATTACATGCATTTTGCTTTCAAGTACATGTCCAGAATGTTTGACATGAAAAGTTGGCTACCCTACCTTTAACAGACACCTGCTCCTACTACACCTTTGCTGTCTATCTTTAAGGTACAGATGTCGGAACCTACTATAAGATGTCTGCTTCCTTACAGTTCTGCTGCAAGAACACTAGCCATGGCTGTGCTAGCCTTGGTCTCTTTGTTATTTCCATATTATTGTAAACCACTGCTTAACAAGAGGCTTCAGAATATAATGCAAATGAGCTCCACATCACTCTGTGTCACTCTTTAACAAGGGCATCCAAAGCATAATGTAAACTCAAGAGTACAGTCTGGCCAAGACCCAGAAAATGCATTTTGTAATAATAAAATAAGTTCTATCTCACTGCAAATGTCCTGAGTGTCAAACATGCAGATAGTGATTATATTCTGCTACAGTTCCATGAAAGAAGCCCTGTGTTTAAAAAAAATGTACCTAAAACATAAATAGTTCATTACCAGAATCACAGATAGGAGAACATGTATCTACACGGCATTAATACAGTCAGAAAACACAAATTCACTCAGGAAAAAAGCTCCAAGATGCAGAACTTTTACTCACATGACTTAAAAACAAAGGGAGGTTCCAGAAAGCTTTGTATAAATTCACACAGAACATGTCAAAATGAGGAAGATAAAAGCTTCTATTCTTTGTTCTGACATACTTTTTCCTCTAATATTGTTGATTTCTCTCTTCCTAGCTCGTTACTCAAATGGTGAAATAGTTCAGAAAAAAAAACAGAAAACAAATGAATACAAATGTTTTATCCTTACATGGCTGTGTTCAGCAGGAAGACAGACATGTCTGTGTCCTGCTTTAAGTGCTGTTGTGTCAGCAAAAGATATCGTTGCTATATGACCATTCGTTTATAGTGGAAGTGCTGCTTCTGATCTCATCTCCGGCATTTATTTTGCACTTTTGCAGTGAATGATACAATTTGTGATGATAAAGTGTTTTGGATCCTTATAATTTTTTGATGTAAACTATATCGTGCATTTTTCTTCATCTTAACTGCATACAGTACAGGGTATGCTCTAGGGATTCATCATTTGTGATGGAAATTATGTCAATGGAGATAAAGCAGATCAGTTTCTGCATTAAGATTAAATGTTTGAATTTGTCCAGATACGCATGACTATCAATATGTAAAATGTTTTCTACCAAAGGAATGCTGTTTGAATAAAATGCAAACATACATCATACAATGAGGACAAATGCCACCCTCAGGCTATATATATGGGTCATATACTAAAGTGCTGTGATACCCCACTGAACTTATTTCATTTAATGTATTGCATCTTCCATTGCTATTTCTAGCTCATAGTGGGGCATTATCTTCAATGTATGGTTTTATTTTTGTTTGCTGTTAAATAACTGGTTTCCTTTATTTTCCAAAGTCCTTCTTGGTTTTTCCCCCCTTTTATTCCTGTTCTTCATTTTTCTCACTTCCCCCTCAAGTGATTCTAAGTCCTGTAGAAATGTAATTCCTATCCATGCTATTCCTGCCATCTTGCCAAAAGTTAGTATGCCAGGCTCTGGGAACTGTGACCTGGTCAGGGACAGGACATACCAGTGGAGGGAAGGAAGGTAATTACTATCTGTCTGCAAACACAGCTGGTGAGACATTGGCTGGGATTTACAGACAAGTGCTGCACACTTATGCAGTGCTAATCTTCAAGGGGATCCATGCATGAAGAGGCACACGGTTAATCAGACCTGTATTAAGCATTCTGTAGTGCAGGCAGTCTGAGGAAAGGACTACGTCATTAAAGAGAAGTATAATGCTAACAGGAGAAGCAGAAGCAGACCTCTGTACAGCTGCAGCTGCACTACAGTAGGGTGATGGATACAACATACAATGAAGGCAGGCTGGCATTGCAAAGTTAGACTGTGTGCATGTTCATGTGTGCACTGTAGTGTTACATATTGTGCTCACTCACAGCGAGAAGGCAGCAGATTGGCCATGAGATAAGAAGGTTCATAAATGTGTTTCAAATCCCCCAATAGTAGCAGCAGGTGGGTCGAAAACGGAATCTTTATCAGCCTTTATTGACCACCATGCAAAGCACATATTGGATTCTCATACACACATACTTAAAGATTCCTGGCACTGTATGAATGTCCTTGAAAACACTGATTTTGATGAAAATGTGTTTTTTATAACACTGGACATGATTAATTTATTTACAACAATACCACATGAGGAAGGCATGGAATTTTTTCATGAAGCCTTTTGTGGTAGTGACAGACTGACTAACACTTATGTTAATACTATTACTACCATGATGGAAACTGTGCTTAAAAATAATTATTTGTACTTCGAAGGAGAATTGTTTCAATACATGTCTGGTGTAGCAATGGGTACAAAATGTCCACCCATTTATGCTAATTTAGTCTTGGCAGAGTGGGAAAAAGTCCACATATTCACTTCAACATACATGAAAAACATTTTGAGTTATGTTAGATTTTTAGATGACATACTGATCTTGTGGATAGGAAATGAGTAAGAGTTTGTGAAATGTTTTGATTATATAAGTAAAACCACTACTTTCTTCAGATTTACCAATAAGATTAACTATGAAAGTATTGATTACCTAGACATTCATATTTATAAGGACCTTGTTAATAAGAGGTGGGGCTCCAACATATACAGAAAAGAAACTTATTCTAATGCAATGTTGCATTATGATAGTTGTCATCCTCCACACCAAAAAAGAAGTATTATCAAAGGTCAAATGGTCAGACTTTCAAGGTTAGTTAGTGTTGACGCTCATTTCTTACCGAATTACAAACTTTGATTGGGTTGTATTTGGATAGGGGTTATCCCATGGATCTTTTAAAGGAAGTTAAAAAATAAATAATAAAATTCCGAGGCAACAAATTTGCGCCCATTTTAAAAATGGGTTTACAGGTAAACATTGTGACAAAAGAAGAATAGACAAGCTTTGATTGTAAAGTACAATAATTCTTGTGGGCAGTATATATAGCTGATATACTCAAAAACCACTGGAGTGTGTTTTGTTCCCAAGAATTGGCTTCTAAGCTTGGGCACAGACCTGTTGTAACATATTCTAAGGGCAGAAGCCTGAAAAATTGGTTTGAAAGTGGGAATAGGTCCACATACAAACTCAGAAATCTAAATTCGAAAATGTTTAAATGTGGTTGTTGTTGAATGTGCAGATTTGTTAATGATGGTCCATATATTGTTATCCCTGGATACAATAGAACATTATGTTGTCCTGGCAAGCGTAACTGTAATACAGATTATATAGTTTATGTAGCTTCAAACATTTCCTGTATGGCATTCTATGTAGGGAAAACTACTAGAAAATTGAGGAAACGTATGGCAGAACACACAAGAGATATAAAAAAATAAAAAAAACACTAATGTTCTCTATGTCCATTCAGGTTCCTATTAGAACAACGAAAACACGTTTTGTCGAATGCGTTTTCATCGACACCTAAAGAGTGAACAGGCAAAACAGCGAAGTGGCTGTTCAACGAATTCTTTCCCTGGGAAAGAAGTTACTTGACCGCTTTGTTGCTTTGCTGTGTTCTGCACTGTAGTGTAATCTCAGAGATTCCCTTATCCGGTATAGCTCCCGAGCGTAAATGTGCAAGAGTTACTGACCTTAGGGTTAGGGTGCGGGTTAAGGTAAGTGCATATGTATGAAAGTGTTTACTTTTTTGTTTTTTGCGTTAGATGTATGGTTGAGTTAGGTGCATATGTGTTTTAAGCTGTTTACTTTTGTTTTGGGGGCTAGAATTAGGGTTAAGGTAAGTGTGTATGTGTTTGGAACTGTTTATGTAAATGCGCAACAGTTACTGACCTTAGGATTAGGGTGCGGGTTAAGGTAAGTGCATATGTTTTCAAATGTTTACTTTTTTTTTTGCGTTAGATGTATGGTTGAGTTACGTGCATATGTGTTTTCAGCTGTTTACTTTTTTGGGGGGGGGGTAGAATTAGGGTTAAGGTAGGTGTGTATGTGTCTGGAACTGTGTGCTGTTTTTTTTGGTTGGAACAGCGATTTCTTTCCCTAGGAAAGAAATCGCTGTTCTGAGGTGTCGACAATTTCAGCTTTCGCTGAAATAGGGTCGATGAAACATCATTCGCTGTTTTAAGCGTTCGATGTTTTAATATAGACCTGTCCATTCTACCAAATACTCTAATTTAAAAATATATATATTTTTTATTATAGATAAGAGTGCAAATGAATAATCATGGGGGGATGCAAAAATATGTTGAAATATAAAGAACTAGCATGTCAACCGAGCTTGAATGCCATGGCTAGCCCTGGTATTAACGAAGGTTGTTCTATTAGCAGCGTATTGAAGCTAAGAGCACAGTTAAAATAGTGGCATTGACACTGATAGTATAACACAATGTTTTTATTATAAGGTATCCATATACCTGACAACATATAAGGTTTTAAAGTGTAAATTTTCACTTGTATTTTTTTCTCAGAATGAATGTTTTATGATATGGTGTATGTTTTTAAGCAGTTACATTAGATAAGGGTCACCTGTGTTTGATTGTCCTTATTTAAGGATTGAGTGATGCGCTGTTTTTAACTCTGATGATGCCCTAGGTTTATGGTGGGTGAAAGCGCTCAGTTTGTTGTGTTCTACAATAAATATTTCTTGCTTTTATGAACAGCAGTTTGGACTTATTGGATGTAACAAGCACTTAGCCAGCCTGATTCTACAGCTTGCAGTGGTGATTTTTTGTTTTTTGTAGGTTGAGAGATATGGTGGCCATAAACATTTGTTTCTGAGGTATCACTGTTGTTAATCCAAGCGTCAATCTCCTCATCTTCGCTACAATTCTCGGTGTAAAAAAAACAGGTATGTACTGCAGCACAGCACACCATTTTTTTACGTTTATAAATTGGTCTGCCATTTTGGAAATAGTCATTTGCAAACACTGTGAGGCTCATTTGTATAGAGTTTTTCAGTTCCATGTAATTTAATACTCATTAATATGCAATATTTTGACCCCCATTTGATCATACTATCTGTGCCATAAAAGTGCCAGAACTCTGATCATTTGTTCCATACAATGTATTAAATGCCAATGAATCCTACCACCTGGCCATTATCTGTGCAGCACACACAGAACTCTAGAAGCATTGCATAGGAGGACAGCCAGAGTGATATAGGGTCAGGGATATTAGCAGCCATATTGAAAAAGAATAAAAGGACTTAACATGCATACCCTTGAAAAAAGCAGGGATAGGAAAGACATATAAGAACCTTTCAAGTATTTCAGAGGAATGAGTAAAATCCAGGAGAGCAACATAATTTTTGGGAAAAATTGTATAAGGACCAGGTCACTATTTGAGACCAAAAGTGGTCAAAGGTGGGTAGACGCAGTGATAATGTCAGAGAGTATTCTAGATGCTCCAAACAACGTCACACAAAAGCTGTTAGTATACACAAAATAAAATACAGGGAAGTGTATCTGCACTGAACAGAGATAAGCTTCTCGTACAAATGAGTAGAAGTAAATCTCATAGGAATCATGGGATTCACAGGACTTTCAAGGCTTTTTGGTCTAATCACCATGTATACCTTGCCAATATTCATCCTCAGACTTTTTTTGCCTGGTTAGTCTTGGGGTAAATTTGAGAGTACTCATCGGGTTGTCCGTGTTTACTTTGAAGGAAGATGCTGAATTGTATTAGTTAACCTGTCAAGGAAGTTTATCCCAGAGAAGGGGAAGGAGATAGATGATGATGAATCTATCTCTCCATTGCACTCTGTTCATCTACTGATGAAGGTTCAGATCTCTTTTTCTAGTGTTAACTGTATGGTTTGACTTACTGAGTTATAGGATGTCAAGGACCACAGGATCTCTAAAGGCACAGTAAGCAAGCAGAGATTAGCCCTTGAGAGTTGTTAAGACACAGAGTAAAGGGACAGGGCTTCCAACTTCTCCTGGTAACTAAGGTTCTTAAGACTGGAGATATTTATGGTTTGTAACCTCTGGGGGGGTTTTAAGTTTGGTGATTTGTAAAGTGAGATGCATCCCAAAGGCAGCACTGTACTCTATAATGGGTCTGATCAGTGTGGAATAGTCATCTTAGGATTAGTGCTTCTGCTTTGCACTTAGGTTCATAGGTTCATAGGTGTGTACTAGGCTAATAGCCCTGGAGCCTTTACAAGCCTAGCCCATAGGATTACCCTGGCATTGTGCCACCCGACCTTAGTTCCCAGTGCCTCTGTCGAGTACAGTCACTGGAGTGCACCCCGGGGTGAATTTTCTATTTCTTATCAACTCATCAAGATTTTTCTGAAGAAGGTCAGTGAGGTGCTCTGCTTGACATGTATAGGAAGCCTGTTCCATAGCATGGGCAGTCTCTGGGTTATGAACGTGTCCCTCCAGCATGTTCTGTTGATTGTGGTAATGAGGTTGATGTCTCTGGAGCATGTGGTGTGAAGGGATTGGGATTTCTTTAGATGTAGCATTTCTAACAGAGCTGGGTCAGACATGGCTTTGTAAGACAAGCAAAGATTGCCTCTAAGTAGGCGATATGAGACAGAGAATAGTTAGAGTTTTTTGAGTCTGTCCATACAGAACAAGTGTTTAAAGCATAGGATCCTCTTTGTGAGGTACTTTTGCAGCCTCTCCAGTTGTTGCAGGTGTCTAGTGAGGTACATGCCAAATGGGGCATTGTACTCAATGACTGGCCTAATGAGGGAAGAGTAGAGGGAGACAATGACCTCTTTCTTCCTGGATGTAAAACCCTTAGCAATGAGGTGTGCCACATGGAAGGACTTTCTGACCACAGTGGCAATGTGGTGGTCAAAAGAGAGGTTGCTGTCAACCTGTGTTCCCAGATGTCTTTTAATGCCTTCTGTGTTCAGTGGATTACCATTGATGTGGTAATTCATGGGAACTGAGTTTTTCCCAAAGGGGATGACAACACATTTTTTGGCATTGACCTTAAGGCCATGCTTCTGACACCAGTCGTTGGTCTCAATAACGCCTTTCTGTAGGATGTCAACATCACTTGGGGAGTTAATAATAGCTCCCAACTTGCAATCGTCTGCAAACCTTGTCAGCCAGAGTCCCTTCATGTTGGCCTAGACTTCAGAGAAGTAGATACCAAACAGGAAAGGACCCAGGACTGAACCCTGTGGGACTCCACTCATGACTGGTTGGCAGTCTGACTTGGAGTCAGCTACTTTCACACTGTGGGTTCTATCTGTGAGCCAGTTTGCAATCCACCTAGTGATATAGGGGTTGATGCCTAGCTTAGTGTGTTTTCTATGATTCCTGAGTGGGGAATGGTATCAAAGGCCTTGGCCAGGTCAAGGTAGGCTGTATGAACCACCTTGCCTTCATCTACAGCTCTAGTGACTGACTCAAAGAAGTTGACCAAGTTGAGCAGGCATGATCTACCCTTCACAAAAACAAACTTTGTGGGATTCAGAGTTTGGACATTCCCTATATCCTTGTTTATTAGGTCCATGATAGTGCATTCCATAGCTTTGCATATCAGACTCGTCAGGCTAATAGGGTGATAGTTCCCAGGGTCTGTAGTCACCCCTCCTTTGTGGAGAGGATGACTGTAGCAGTGTGCCACTCGGTAGGGACAAAGCCTGAGGTGAGGCTGTGATTGAACAGGGCACACAGGTGAGGTGCCAGTTCACTCTGTAGTTCATGTAGAACACAGTCAGGGATATTGTCAGGTCCCATAGAAGCTGTATTCCTGGCATTGGACAGTGCTGTTGTAACCTGTGCAGCAGTAATACTGGATGCCTGGCAATCTACTGGTATTGTGATTGGTCCTTTGGGGGGGGGGGGGTAAAGTTTTCACTGAATCTGTCAGCCAGTATATTGGCAATATCTGTTGGCTCGGTATAGGAGGTACCATTGTGTAGTAGCCCAGAGCAAATCTGAGTATTGTCGTGGAGATTCTTTGCCTAACTGTAGAAGGCCTTATGGTTGTCTTTACTATCTGCTGCAATTATGTTTTCATAGCTAGCTTTAGAAGATTTGATGAGGGATCTCAATTTTTTGTTGAGGCTGATAAGGGAGTTTTTTCAGTCTTGAGACTTCACCTTATTCCGCATCAGTTTCCTCCTTCTGTTGTAGAGTTTGTTTATGGCAGTGGAAAACCAGATTGGCTTCCTTTTTTTGGAGGAGAGCATCTTGGTTCTGTTGGGTATGGCGAGATCCATGCATTTGTGTACGTGTTCGTACAGTGCAATGGTGTATGACTCAGCAGTCATACAACTCTTCTCCATTTGCATGGGTGCTGTGAAGTTAGCCACCTCTGTTCTTAGGAGCCCAAAGTTAGCTTTGGAGAATTTTTTCATGGTGGTTACCTTTGAGGGGGGGGGGGGTATGTGGATTTCCAAGGTGATTAGTTTGTGGTCGGATCTAACCAGGGAGGAGTTGACTATTGGTGTAGAGCAACAGTCACCCATGTTAGTAATGATCAGGTCAAGGATGTTGCTACCTCTAGTGGGGGTAAGAACAAGCTGGTCCAGGGCATTGGGATTAATGAATTCCAGGAAATGTTGGGGAAGTGTTTTGGTACATGAGTAGTTTTCCCAGTTAATGGAGGGGTAGTTGAAGTCACCCAGTATGACAGAAAGAGCACAAGGACATTATTTCCTGGAGACTGCTGATTACCGGAAAGCCTAATAACTTCTTCATAGGTGCCAGCTTGGAATTTGTGCTTATATTTTGCTCCTGGTGAGAGAAGGAGCAGAGTGCATTGATTCCTGAGTGTTTCTGCTTGGACAGTGAGTGCCTGTGCTTGATGTTCCTGATTGGTTTGGTTGCTATTCAAGGCATCTATCCTGAAAAGGCTACAACAAGCCTATAGACCCTTGCATCATCTGGGACAAGACTGTTAATCGCCATATATTCCTAAATTCTACCAATATGTTTTCTTTCTTCAAATTCACCAGAAATTTGTTTTGAGTAGCCACCATTTTAGCTGAAAAATTATTTAGCATTATTTTCAACAGTCATCAACACTTATGTAGTTTTATATATTTGTTAGCTGTGTAAAACAAAGTCCAAGTGTCTCTTAGAGGTGACCTAGGGGCACTATGTAACTGTTACGCTAGTGTAATCCACATTATTTCTCCTCAGAACAATGGTAATCATTAAGTCAAAGACTGATTGGGCTGATATCTTTCTGATTAAATTCTACTTTTAAATGGAAACACAAAGTTTGAAGTTGAATTTCAGAGTTGTGTGTGGCATTTCTCCTGAATGACCTTAATAAATAT